>NC_064639.1:755171935-755472649 GCF_023864345.2 Schistocerca serialis cubense | reverse complement strand
ACCATTTTCTAAGTGTAGATGAAGAAATTGGTGCGAGTAGTTCAAAAGAAAAAGCCAAGCAGTACATGGAAGACTCAGTTTTGAGAAATCCTTGTCACGTTAATTTTCATCTAATAACCTCTTGCGGAATAAGGAAAATCATTAAATCTTTGAAAATTAAATGTTCTGTTGGAGTAGATGGCACCTCTAACAAGATATTAAAACAATGTGCAGCAGTTACAGCTGATGTTCTGAGTCACATTTGCACTCACGCTATTTTCCCAGAAAGGTTAAAAATACGCCATTGTCAAGCCTCTAGAAAAAGACGACACCACAGATGTCAATAATTATCGGGCAGCATCCTTGCTGACAGCATTTTCAAAAATCGTCGAGAAAGAAATGTACTCAAGAGTGGTTAGCCATCTCAACAGTAATGGCATAATTAGTAAATCACAGTTTGGATTTCGAAAATGCTGTTCTACTGAAATAGCAATACACAATTTCACTGCCCACATAATAGAGTCTTCAACTAGTAAAATGTCACGAATAGCAATTTTCTGTGACTTATCCAAAGCATTTGATTGTGTGAACAACGACATTATGTTACAGAAATTACAATTCTACACTAAAATGGAACAGCATATAAGTGGTTTAAGTCATGTCTACTGTACAGGAAGCAAAACGTTTCTTTATACGGAAGAAGTGATTTAACGAAATTTCCCACTTTATCTAACTTGGATGAAATAAAAATAGGTGTTCTGCACGGTTTGATCTTCTGTTCTTGGTAAAAGTGAATGACATCCCTTCTTGTCTGAAACAAGAAGCTAAACTGACACTGTTTGCTGATCATACAAGCATCATTATTTTCCAGCTAAGGGAACTCCAATAGAAAATTGTTACATTTGGATGTGGTCTGAAAAAGAATTTTAGTGCAATGAGTAGTCATCAGCTGATGGTCTGCAGTAATTGGATCAAAAATTTCTATTGTCGGAATCAATATATTCATTGTTATTATGTGATAAAGAATGGTTTACAAATCGAGCAATTATATTCAGAGCTAATATAAATAGATCAATCGAATGACTATGGAATAATCCTCCTGCAGAATTTGGCTGCTGCATTGCATGCCACTGACAAGTTAGTGTGTAACTACAACCACACTTGTATATTGCCCAGTTCATCTGTATGACGTTTGACAACGAGTAATTGGTGCGGCATTGCCTGACACTAAGACTTCAATACACAAGCGTAACCTAGTTCTTATTTCGATTTGTTAACGTATTGGATTAACTATGTAAGCATTTGACATTAAACTATGGTTGTCGAATAGCGTTCGTAGAGCTGAGATGCTATGGCCTTTGAAATGGCAACTAGTTGCTAAGGTGCCTGGTATTTGAGCTTAAAGAAAAAGTGGGCGAAGATAAGAACGGTAAGGCGATGGCATCAGGACCCATGAGTTACCCAGAACCATCTATGCTAGTATACAGTTTGTTATAAATATGACAAATAATAGGTGGCTAATGAAAGTACCTGGAGGTCAGCTATGGATGCCTCAGTGCGGCCCAGCTTACCAATGTTATTTTGTTGTATTTTACTACTAAAGTTGTTTTAATCTGTTAGCGTTGTATTTCTTTATCACTATTACAAATAACGGGTGGCATGAGGGCAGACCTGATGATTATATAAGTGCACGTGGTTACGGCACAGCGTGCCGATCATGCTTTGAAATATACGAATAACTGAATTATTCTAGATTTTATCCCAAGAGAATTTTAGTATCAGAGCACATGATCACTGAATAGTATCATTTCTAAAAAGCCGTGTGGTCAGGTGATGGCTTTAGAAACGTGACGATGAGAGATGCAGGACGATAGCTCATCACTGTAATACTTACGACTTTTACATGTACTGAACGTAAAAAATGATAATTGTTTTAATATTAACCAAGTATGCGTAACTGAACCTTATTGTCCCTTATGTGAATGGGATAATGGAAACAAAAATTATCTGTAGAATGGAAAGACGAGAAGATCCTGGCATTTAATACTCGTTGTCTGTAGCATGATACTGTTAGTGTGGTAAACAGTAATAGTTCCGTGGTCACAAATACTGTTATGATAGTTTTCTGTTCCCTGTTTCCCATACGACAAATATTGGTCGGCCTCAGGCCTGACCTGGCGATTAAATATGTACTGCTGGTTGTGGTACACTGTACCACTATTATTTTGTCGCATACCAGCCACAGGAATAATTTAAGATTTTTATCCTGCGATGATTTTAATAACACAGCGTATGAATAACCGAATAGTCTATTTCTAAAACGCTGACTTGCCAACTGTCAGCCTTAGTAACACGACACTGTGACTTACAGAACAGCAGCTCATAGCTGTAGTTTCGTGGCCATATCTTCTATCAGAAGATGGCAATGTAAATAAATATTGTGTTTAGAATTGTGAGATCAACAGTTACTAGCACAACATAATGTTATTGCTATAATTTCGTTTAAGCTATGCTGAATGCGTATATCATCATAATTTAGAGTTTTGCTCCAGAATTATTATGTCAGTCGCGTTTAGCATATTTGACTCGACTGGTTACAGTGCGACAACTTTTAATGGATGTGTATTCTGCCATCAGACGTACGGTTGTGAGAGGTTTGTGTGTTAATGATCAAGTATAATTACACATTCAATTTCGATAAAGGTTCCTAAAGGCACATACTGAAAATTAAGCTAAAAAATGGTCGGGTGGCAGCAGACTTAGTGGGGGCTAACATAACGGTGTGACTTTTCTGCTCCCTGTGTTTTTCTTAACGCATATCACATGCTTACATTATATCTGTAATTTTTGTAGGTAAAATTCTTTAATTCTAAATTGGAAAAGTTTGATATATTATTTACATAACTTATTCACTTTATTTGCTATGTCTTTGTGGTAATCATATACTATATCACAGCCGATGGATTTGAAGTATTTTAGTTGTTATATTCTTTTATTGTTAGTGACGATTTTAGACTGTTCACTAGCTACACTGATTAAAATTGACTACATGTGAATAATACAGTCATACTGCACAAAACGTTCAACAGAGTTGTTACTATGTGCAGAAGGTTCAAACGATATTGGTTTTACAATGATTACTCTTTCTGTAAAGAATGTAGACGAAGCAGTGCGGCTGGTATTCTACTGTGTTGTTGCCTAATAACAGCTTTGGAGAGACGTACCCTGAGCTACTGGTTGGTGTTTGGAAAAACAAGGCAACAAAATGCTCTGCAATTTTGACTAGAGAAATCATTCTTCTTCTACAGTTTGTTTTTCAGCATTCGTATTTCATTGCAGCAAAAGATACGGTCGAAAAACACAAATATGGTATTCCGCTTGAGGATGTTAAGTTTTTGTACGAGCTACATGTGACACATAACGTTCAAACAACCTCATTATTTTGCCGACACAATGCATTAGCTTCGTACAAGTTTTTAAAATTTTGAGTATGCTATCTCGAATATGTTACGTTAAGCAGGGATATTGCATTACACTGAAGCACACTCTTATTGATTGGTACAAAACGTCCTCTGCGTTAAACGTATTGATGAATGCAAACATTCTGCAGGTCATAAAGTCTTTATTTGCAGGGGAAATTGTTCATTTTAAAAGATTTATATGGTATTTTACTCTCGAGATGAAGATTAACAAATTAAAAACCTATCAACTAAGATACAAATTAAATTATGTAAAACACAACGGAAGGGAAAGAGTCGAAACAGAAGTCTGTCTACAAAGTGAGCACTGTAATTCGGATTAACAAAAGAAGTACGAGATGTAATCCTCAAAACTTTGTTCCGTCGCACGGGGAAGCAGCTTTAGGCGGTGGAAACCGTTTTTCTCTCTTCAGCTCAAGATGGTGTTCAGAATTAAAATAACTACGGATTATGAAATACCTATTTAATGCAGAAGCCTACGGAGGATTATCGAATTTAGTTTTAAATTATTCCAAGATCTCTCTCTCTCTCTCTCTCTCTCTCTCTCTCTCTTTCTCATCCTCTCTGTCTTTGTCATCCTTCGGCGCAATGCGCGCTAGATTGAATTACGTATTTATGAGAAGCAGAGTGGCGACGAAAGATCAAGGGAAGAGTTCGCTTCGATGAAATTTTAATGAGTTCTGATTTTAAGCCCTTGAAATGGCGTCAAGTAAGAGGATTGTCAGTCTGAAGTTCGAGAATAAATTGTTCCTCTTCCACCGGCACTGGGGGAGGGGAACGGCTACGTGGCTACGTTAATGGTCGTCCGGCAGTGGTTGGCTTCTCTTTGTATAGCTTCGTCCTTGGCCGTTACAAAAATATTGTTTATCAGCTTACAAGGTTCAAAAACTGGAACGCATGCTCAGACTCATCCTATTGAAGGCATTCCTGAGTTTTTCAAAAAATGGTTACTAAATGAAGGAATACTGGACGAGATGCAAAAGTGAAAAGATTGCCTCCAATTTCAAACTAAAGGGAAGTTAAATTCGTGTCAGGTACGTACCGCAATTTTGCGTTGTATGTAATTTGGTTAGACAGGATAACGAAAAATTTAGATCTGTATTACGAAACCCGCAGACGTCCATTATCTGTTGCTTTCTATTTTTTTTTTTCAATTACTAAATCTCATTTAAATTCCGAGTGGAACAAGCGTTTCTAAACCTTCTACGTAGAGGTGAGCCATCTTCTTAAATAACACCCATTCCAATAAGGAAGTTTTTAACGATTTAGTGTCTTTCAGATACACGCGGGAATAGCCGAGCGGTCTTAGGCGCTGCAGTCATGGACTGTGCGGCTGGTCCCGGCAGAGGTTTGAGTCCTCCCTCGGGCATGGGTGTGAGTGTTTATCCTTAGGATAATTTAGGTTAAGTAGTGTGTAAGCTTAGGGACTGATGACCTTAGCAGTTAAGTCCGATAAGAATCCACACACATTTGAACATTTTTTTTGTCTTTCAGATATGGAGTACAAAACAGTAACTTGAGCTGCAGGAAGAGATGATAGATAAGTGCCCACTCGATTTGAAATTGTGTGGACAGTGATATTGCGTTATTAAACAATGCTGTGTGTGAAACTTCCTGGCAGATTAAAACTGTGTGCCCGACCGAGACTCGAACACGGGACTTTTGCCTTTCGCGGGCAAGTGCTCTACCAACTGAGCTACCGAAGCACGACTCTCACCCGGTACTCACAGCTTTACTTCTGCCAGTACCTCGTCTCCTACCTTCCAAACTTTACAGAAGCTCTCCTGCGAACCTTGCAGAATTAGCACTCCTGAAAGAAAGGATATTGCGGAGACATGGCTTAGCCACAGCCTGGGGGATGTTTCCAGAATGAGATTTTCACTCTGCAGCGGAGTGTGCGCTGACATGAAACTTCCTGGCAGATTAAAACTGTGTGCCCGACCGGGACTCGAACTCGGGACCTTTGCCTTACGCGGGCAAGTGCTCTACCAACTGAGATACCGAAGCACGACTCTCGCCCGGTACTCACAGCTTTACTTCTGCCAGTACCTCGTCTCCTACCTTCCAAACTTTACAGAAGCTCTCCTGCGAACCTTGCAGAACTAGCACTCCTGAAAGAAAGGATATTGAGGAGACATGGCTTAGCCACAGCCTGGGGGATGTTTCCAGAACGAGAGTTTCACTCTGCAGCGGAGTGTGCGTTGATATGAAACTTCCTGGCAGATTAAAACTGTGCGCCCAACCGAGACTCGAACTCGGGACCTTTGCCTTACGCGGGCAAGTGCTCTACCAACTGAGATACCGAAGCACGACTCTCGCCCGGTACTCACAGCTTTACTTCTGCCAGTACCTCGTCTCCTACCTTCCAAATTTTACAGAAGCTCTCCTGCGAACCTTGCAGAACTAGCACTCCTGAAAGAAAGGATATTGCGGAGACATGGCTTAGACACAGCCTGGGGGATGTTTCCAGAATGAGATTTTCACTCTGCAGCGGAGTGTGCGCTGATATGAAACTTCCTGGCAGATTAAAACTGTGTGCCCGACCGAGACCTTTGCCTTTCGCGGGCAAGTGCTCTACCAATTGAGTTACCAAAGGTAGGAGACGAGGTACTGGCAGAAGTACAGCTGTGAGTACCGGGCGTGAGTCGTGCTTCGGTAGCTCAGTTGGTAGAGCACTTGCCCGCGAAAGGCAAAGGTCCCGAGTTCGAGTCTCGGTCGGGCACACAGTTTTAACCTGCCAGGAAGTTTCATATCAGCGCACACTCCGCTGCAGAGTGAAAATCTCATTCTGGAAACATCCCCCAGGCTGTGGCTAAGCCATGTCTCCGCAATATCCTTTCTTTCAAGAGTGCTAGTTCTGCAAGGTTCGCAGGAGAGCTTCTGTAAAGTTTGGAAGGTAGGAGACGAGGTACTTTCAGAAGTAAAGCTGTGAGTACTGGCCGTGAGTCGTGCTTCGGTAGCTCAGTTGGTAGTGCACTTGCCCGCGAAAGGCAAAGGTCCCGAGTTCGAGTCTCGGTCGGGCACACAGTTTTAATCTGCCAGGAAGTTTCATATCAGCGCACACTCCGCTGCAGAGTGAAAATCTTATTCCGGAAACATCCCCCAGGCTGTGGCTAAGCCATGTCTCCGCAATATCCTTTCTTTCAGGAGTGCTAGTTCTGCAAGGTTCGCAGGAGAGCTTCTGTAAAGTTTGGAAGGTAGGAGACGAGGTACTGGCAGAAGTAAAGCTGTGAGTACCGGGCGTGAGTCGTGCTTCGGTAGCTCATTTGGTAGAGCACTTGCCCGCGAAAGGCAAAGTCCCGAGTTCGAGTCTCGGTCGGGCACACAGTTTTAATCTGCCAGGAAGTTTCATATCAGCGGACACTCCGCTGCAGAGTGAAAATCTCATTCTGGAATGCTGTGTGTATTTCCAGCCACCGCAGAAATTTAGTCTGGTCGCGTGACGATAAAACAGCACAAGTGGTGAGTACCGTTACTTTGTAGTGTGGGGGTGGCGTGTAATTTTGGGCCGCTATTGACGGTGCACAGTGTCGTAATAATGTGGAATACTGGTGCTTTGTTTAAATTATAAGAAATTGCACTCCTCAATTTGTACCAACGAATAGTCCACACCCATGCCCTCCTCTTGCTCACACTATGAAAATTACTCTAGTTAGCAGTAAATTGACCGTAAAAATCCCAGAAGTAAGGTCTTCTATTTTTTTGTAAGTACAGAACTCTGTTTGGCAGTTGGTTACACTGTTATGAAGAGTGCTTCACGCGCTGTGTGTAAACATGAGCTCGCCGCGCTGAGGCGCTCAGTCTTGGCTTGGCTGCCGTTAAGAATGGAGCTCCCGTTGGATGTTAACCGCCAAGTGCGAATTGCGCGCAGTTATTCGGTTTTTGAATGCAAAGGCCACTGCGCCGATTGAAATCCATCGTGAGTTGATGGAAGTGTATGGTTAGTCGTGTATGGACGTCAAAAATGTTGGTAAGTGGTGTAGAGAGTTTGCAGCTGGTCGGAACGAAATTCACGACGAACAAAGGAGCGGGAGACCGTCAATTTCTGAGGAGACAGTGTTGAAGGTTGAGCAAAGCCTGCGTGAAGATCGGCGGATCACGCTGGATGATCTCTGCACCTTGGTTCCTGCGGTTTCCCGAAGCACCGCTCACAGAATTTTAACGGATACATTGAACTACTGGAAGGTGTGCGCAAGATGGGTGCCACGCATGCTGACTGAGCACCACATGCTCGAACAACGAGTTGATGCTTCCCGCTCATTTCTTCACCGCCTTGCAGCCGTTCAGGACAACTTTCTGGACTGAATTGTCACGGGTGACGAAACCTGGGCATACCACTTTACACCTGAGACCAAGCAACAACCACGCCAGTGGCGGCATCCTTCTTCGCCAAAGCCGCGGAAATTCAAACAAACACAGTCTGGCGGTAGAGTCACGACAGCCATTTTTTGGGATCGGAAAGGGGTATTGTTGGTCGACTTTATACCCACTGGGACCACAATTAACGCTGAAAGGTGCTGTGAGACTCTGAAAAAACTCAAACGGTCAATTCAGAGCCGGAGAAGAGGAATGTTGAGCAAGGGCGTACATATTCTCCATGACAACGCTCGCCCACACATCGCTCGGCAAACCGTTGCTCTCCTGCAACAGTTTCAGTGGAACATAAGCACCCACCCACCCTATAGTCCTGACTTGGCGGCCAGTGACTATCAACTGCTCCCTAGGTTAAAAAAAAAAAAAAAACATTTGGCCGGAAAGCGATTCAGCTCCGACGACGAGGTGAAAGAAGAGGTTCATAACTTTCTGAACAGCATGGCGGCGAGCTGGTATGACATGGGCATACAAAAACTGCCACAGCGTCTGCAAAAATGCATGGACAGAAATGGTGATTATGTCGAAAAATAGCTGTAAACTGATGTAAGCCATTGTAGAAATAAACAGGTCTATGTACTTATAAAAAGAAAAGGAGACCTTACTTTTGGGATTACTCTCGTAGCTGCTACTTCAAGCAAAGCGCGTTCCTCGCGGATCTCAATTTATACACGGTCCAGTCACATTAATGTGACCATCGTCTATGTTCGACATCAACGTGCAATAACACTCACAGACAGCAGGTGACAGCACTAGTAATGGAGCGTAAAACATATTGGAGGGCGGGGAGACACGAGAAACGGTGCAGTCGTTGTCCTAATGCGGAAACGAAACGAATTATCTGAGGTCCAAAAGGGCATGATCACTGGTTTTCGGATAAAGGTTGGAAGCATTTCCGAAACTGCTAAGTTTGTAAACTGTTGGCGTGCCGCTGTGGTTAAAATATACCGTGCATAGCAAAATGACGCTATCCAAAATGGGCGCCGGAGCGCAAGATATGTACGGGCGAATAGATGCGCAATTGTTGAGCAGCTGTGCGCCCAAAGGAACCAAGAGACTGCCAACGTTGTGTCCTCAATGACTGTTCAGCGATCATTGCTGCTACGCGCTTCCGCAGCAGGCGCGTGATTCGTGCACCCAAGCTGACTGCTGTTCATCAGCAACGAAGGCTAGAATTTGGACGACTATTCTGAGTGGCGTCAGTTGGCCTTTCCAGTTGAATCATGTTATATGCTCCATCGGACAGATGGCCGTTAGCGTGTACAGCATGAAACGTCTGAAGGCAAACATCCTGCAACAATCGGCGAAAGGGTCCAGGCCGAATGAGGGAGTGTCATGATCCGGGGAACGTTTTCTTGACACTTCCTGGATGATATCGTCGTTCCGGAAGGCACAATGGCTCAACAAAAGTATGTCCACCCCTATATGCAGTTGTTTTTCCTCGGCACGATGGCATCTACCAGAAGGAGAATGCAACGTGTCACATAGGTCGCAGTGATCGTTTGTGGTTGGAACAGCACCAGAAAGAATTTACCGCATTCCCCTGTCCACCAAACTCTCCGGGTTTGAACCACATCGATCGGGCTGTTCGCGACATGGATCCTCAACCGAGAAACGTAACGCAGTGGCCACGGCGGTGGAGTCCAAACGGCTCCACAACCCTGCCGGTACTCTCTAGAACCTCAGTAAAGCCGTCGGCACACGGACCGTGCATCCGAACGTTGAGCGTTTCTGACGTCATAGCGTGGAGCAGCACGTTCGGGAGTCTTTCCGAACGTGCCGAGCAGTATCTGGCATGTCAGATATTCTGAGCATGTGTCTGAGCGATGACCAATGAGATGGCACAACGCCACCTACGTCACACGCTCGCCGTCTCCCTTCAGTACAGAGTTCTAAGGCGCCATATTGGCATTCATTTCAAGCCTATATGTACATATGCCGTTTCTGAGCACCAGCAAAATGAGAATCACTGGAAAACCCGTTGTTAACTTTGTGATTCGTTGCAATAAAATAATGAGAAACATCATATTTGGGGCAAAAGAATTATTGTAACTTGCGTATTATGAGAGTAGGCTATTTAAAGGCAGCTACATACTGAAGATCCATCCAAAACGCATTGTTCTTGATAGAATTTGTTATAATTAAATTTCAGTTAGTAACATATCTACTATTAAGGTTTTCAGCATGCCGTAACATTGTGTGATCAGCTTCAAGGACTGTGTTGTTGCTTTAGCGTAATTAGTAGCGTCACTGTCCTCGCTAGAGATTTTTGTATGGGCGGTGGTTCGCGTCTTGAGACTACCAAATTTTTTTCCTAACATTCACGTTTTAATTAGGTTCTCATACTTTATTATTAGTTTAATGTAAGTATATGCATATTTGATGTTATGTAAATATAAGTTCACCTTTTGTTTTGAGGGGTGACTGTTCGATTGGCTTAATCTGCAGGACAGCTTGCGCTACTTGTATGAAGATATTTTGCTCCTTTTTCTTTTACGCTTCGTAATTCACATGTTGCACAGATTCTGCTACTGGGTAGGAACAGTGATCAAGTAAGATTGACCTCGGGGTTTTACTAAAATGTGGGAATGATGAAACAATTTTTATCTTATGCGGAGAAGTATTCCAAATTTGTACCGCACTGTTTGTAATGGAACTTTTATAAGCCTGTGTCCTTATTGATTGGACGTGGTACTTTCCCTTTCGTGGACGATGGAGGAAATGTGCGTTCTAATAGAGGTAACGTGGGAATTTTACGCGCGCCCGTTGAGTAAACTGTGTTATTTACGAACTAGAAACATCCCTCAACTGCCGCTGGCGTGCGTTGCGATCGCGTATACCACGTTGGGGCCCACGTACCGTATGCACAAGTTGCATCGTTCCTGAGCGTTCAGCAGCACGTTGAACTTGGCACGCTCAACGTTAACGTTCGACAGCACGGTCCGTGTGCCGACGGTTTAACTCTGCCCCTGGACGTCTTTCAGCGGTCCGCGCTGCAGAAGGTGGTTATTCAGCCTTTTGACAGGCGGTCGCAATAATGTGACTGGACAGTGTACTTCAGCGACCTTCAGTGTACAGTGCTGAACAGTGATACAGATATACCAAAATGAAGCAAACTCTGAACTGCTGAAGAACTTCAGCATGATTACCTATCAATTACTTTCACAAATAACGATGAAACAGAACTGTCGTTACACTCCGAAACCAGCCAGTTGGAGCCACAATGACACTTACTTATTATCTACTAAATGAGGAGAGAAAAATGGAACACATGATGATTTATCTGTTAGAGAGAAATGTAATCAATTCACTCTCTAGCTATAACATGATTTGACGTTCTGAAAATGATTTATTTTTGGATCCCTTCAGTAAGAAGTGTACCATTACTGTAACGGATTCATTATTTCAAAATGTATTCTCTCACTTCACGAACCTTTATTTTAGTGATGATGATGAATCGGTTTTGACTTTTAATGCCATAATTTGAGAGAGTCGTCGACTAAGGATACCGTATCGAGTAAACACAAACATGAACCCACTCGAGACGCACTTTTGAACGATGAGTGAAGCTACGTCTCGCAGACAATTAAGCCACCACAGCTGCGTCATTCAAACTGTGTCTAAATAACAGACGGTGGATTCACTTCCTGTAATCAGTTCATCATAAGAATAAACCTGATGTAAACAAACACAAACGCGATGATTAGTCAGAAGCCGTAGCACACGTACACTGGTGTTGTTACGCTCTTGGAGGTAGGTCCTACTTCTGTATTTGATATCTCATTACTAAGTTACGTTAAATGATACTTTAAGGTAGTCAAATGTATTAACTACCATCAACGTTTTTCTTAATCACGCTTTAGCTACGTAGTTTTTATTTAAAAAATCGCATAAAGTCTCAGCCTCTACTGCGTTGTCCTCTGATTGTCCCACTGTTAATGCACAGTTAAAAAATGGCTGAGGCTGCTTTCTGATCCGTAGTGAAACTCGCTAGTGGAACACGGTTAAAAAGTGCCGAGAAATAGGCTGTTCTTAATGTTTCTCATAAATTTTAGGAGATAATCGGCTTTGAAGTTTTGTATATTATGCAGTTGACATTCAATTCCATATTGAAAGTGTAGCGCAGTCGGGAGCGTAATGGAATATTAACATACTACGGTTATTCGTGTGTCGGTTCAATGCTCCCCCAGTATCCTTTTTTTCTCGTTCAGTTTGAAATACCTACATCTCGTAATTATAAAACTCATCATTTTTTATGAATAACATAAGAGTTGTTTGAATGTAGAAAACAATTTAATTTTTAAGGCAAAAGTGAAAAACCAAATCCTCTTTATTTGGACTATGTACATCGTTTTATACCACAGAAGGTACGTAAGTATCGTAGAAACATGAAAAACAATCATTTTCACAGCATCGAGCACATCATACAAATGCAGCATTTTTACATTTGCCACTGTACCACTACTATATGAACCCAACAGGACTGATCTGGAGCCAAGTTGCGGGATTTGGCCCGAGAAGTAACAAGACTGTTAAGCTGCCAGACGTACTGGAACTAACGCACGCAGCTTTCTCACGCGTCACTGCCGAACGCTGGCGGTATATAGAACGGCTCGTCATAAAAGAAGAGAAAATGCTGCGCCTGATTGGCTTCGTGGATTCGTTGTTGATAGACTCGTTATCAACGTAGCAGGTGACACTTCCAGAGCTGAAATGTATTTCTCGGATTCGGATAAGGAAGGAGCTGAGAGATTACCAGACGACTGACTGTAAGTAAATCCTTCAGTGGTTTCAATATTTAACTATACGGTGAAATCCATCAATGCTCTCTTACGTTACACACAGCTCATGCAGAAAAGTTACCCTGTGGTTATGTTAGGAATTTTCATCATTCTTGTTTCTAATTACAATGACACGTTAGCTAAAAACGATAACGTGTTGCTGTTTTCGTCTCGTCGTCTAAGGAGCGTATTGTGGGCGATTTGCAGTGTATTATTTCATTCTGCTCAAAAATTAAATCACATTCGAAGCTGTATTGTTCCTCTGCTCGTCTCTTTTTACGTGTGAACTGCAGCTGGCCATATCACTGTAGCCTAGCTTTACCCCCTGACCGGCCAGTGCTGTCCAAGCTAAATGCGCCGGTAAAACTGTTGTCCCGTATTATCGCTAAGTCGATGAGCGCGTAACGCACAGCACACAACGTACACTTATTATCATACTTGACAGTACTCGAGGCAGCTTGGCTGTGAAACGGAAAACCAATGAGGTACCAGCAAACGCGAAAGAATACATAGTGCAATGTTTACATCAGGTTTATTCTTATGATGAACGGATTATAGTGGCGTACAACTTTTTTCATGAATTGTCGGTAGTTTACCATAATAATATCAAAATCTGTTTCACTCCGTAATTAAGTAGATGTATGAAATGCAATGTTAAATAAACACTTTGTAACATTAATTTAGTAACTGTAATGATAGCTCAAATAATTTGTTAAAAGTGTTATGAGGAGCTTCAGTTAAACCGATATTTTTAGAGTCTAGCAGAACGGTAAATTAGATATGTTTGACTTAATCGTAGTCACAGTGTTATGTAGAATAAGTCAACGTATCTAAACCTTCAGCTCAATAACTAGTGACTTACACAGGAAAATAATATGACAATTTCTGGCTACAATTTGTACTAAAACTGCCCTATTTTACGTCTACAGCCTTAACAACGGTTTCACACAAACTGCTTTTGCACTTTCTTCTGTAATACCCTATGAGCTAAAATACACTTCCTTGTATGAATCTGAACAACAGTTTCTGAAAGTTCACAACAAAGAACCTCTTAAATAATTTGTAGCACTTGTGATTACACTGTGCAACAATGAAAATGTAAATCGAATGAAAATAGCCAATTTCTATCAGTTCTAATGTGCTGATCGCTAATATCACAAAGACAATTCAAAGTTAGCTCTGTTTTCATTTTACACTGTTTTATTACAGTGAGATAATTGTATACGGATTTTATGTTAAGTTTGAAATCAAATATTGTAATGGTTTGTCAAAGTCATAATGACTAGTGGTGATGATGGGTTCTCATATTCCGAGGAGCGTAGGGGACGATGCAGGAAACCCGCACCGCCGTACTAGGCAAGGTCCTAGCGGAGGTGGTTTGCCATTGCCTTCCTCCGACCGTAATGGGGATGAATGATGATTATGACACAACAACACGCAGCCATCTCGAGGCAGGGAAAAATCCCTGACCCCGCCGGAATTCGAACCGGGACCCCGTGCTCGGGAAGCGAGAACGCTACCGCAAAACCACAAGCTGCGGACTAATAACTAGTAAAAATGGATTATATTATTGTCCCTGGTCTTACTTGTGTGCAAATTTTTGGATCTAATCGTAAACATTTTGATACCAGTTTTAGTGATCATCTTGTCTCCCTCCTCTTCAACTTCAGTGACTTTATTAATGCATGTAATGATTTTTGCACATTTGTTTCCAGATTAACTACCATTTGTTCAAGTTGACTGCTATTGATGTGGACAAAAATGCCACAAGTTTGTGTTAACAGTGCTAACAGTTTGGTATGTGTGTGGAGAAGTGACATTTGCTTCACAAAAACAGCAAATAACTCCATTGATTAAAGAAGCTTACAGTTGTTATTTGGTGTGCAAAATATGTGATCAGAAAATGGTTCAAATGGCTCTGAGCACTATGGGACTTAACATCTGTGGTCATCAGTCTCCTAGAACTTAGAACTACTTAAACCTAACTAACCTAAGGACATCACACACATCCATGCCCGAGGCAGGATTCGAACCTGCGACCGTAGCGGTCACGCGGTTCCAGACTGAAGCGCCTAGAACCGCACGGCCACAACGGCCGGCCTATGTGATCAGGATAAACCCTGGGCTCCACCTGTGATCTGCAACACTTGTGCCTGCAACTTCAGGAATTGGATGAATGGGAAAGGACGTTCAATGCCCTTTGCAGTGCCCATGATCTGGCGTGAGCCAACTAACCATTTCAGCGACTGCTACTTTTGTGTGGTTCCTGCTATCAAGAAGGGAATATCTAAGAAGAAGAAGCGTACAATGACCTATCCTAACATTCCATCTGCCATACGTCCAGTTCTACATGGGGAAAGATTGCCAATACTGAACGACCGACAGAGTACGAGATTACTTCTGCTGGGGATTCTGGATGTCCTGAACCATGTATATCATAAGATCCAGAGTTTCTTCCAAATATATCATTAACTGATGATCCAAAAAATTGCCTCAAAATGAGTTAAGTGATCACATTAGAGATTTGGAGCTCTCCAAAGCTAAGGCTGAGATTTTAGCATCAAGATTGCAGCAGCGCAATTTTCTGGAAAGCAATGTAAATGTTTCATTCTATTGCAGAAGAAATCAATAATTCACTCCTTTTTTTAACATGCTCATGTTAGTCTTGTGGCATGTGTAGATATAAATGGTCTAATGAAATCTTTCAGAATTTATTAAATCCCTGATGAGTAGAGAATCTTTATTGATTCGTCAAAGTTGAGCTTAAAAGCAGTGCTTGTACGTATTGGTACTGAGCTTCCTTCTATTCTAGTTGGGCATAGTGTGCATATGAAAGAGTCATACCAAAACATGAACATTTTACTAGGAGCCATCAAGTATAATGACTCTCAATGGCAGCTTTGTGGTGACTTGAAAGTGGTTGCAGTGCTATTAGGTATGATGTCAGGGTATACTAAATATTGCTGCTTTCTCTGTCAATGGGATAGCTGAGCTCATGCATCTCATTACACTAAACATGAATGGCACACCAGAAAATCTCTTCAACCAAGTATAAAGAACATTAAGAGTGAACCTCTAGTAGACCCTAAAAAGATTCTGCTCCCAACCTTGAAAATCAAGTTGGGTCTCATGAAAAACTTTGTTAAGGAAATGAACAAAGATGTTGACGCGTTTAAGTACTTAAGGGAAAAATTCCCTTTCTTAAGTGATTCCCAAGTAAAGGGGGGCAGGGCATCTTTGTAGGCCCACAGATTCGAGAGCTTTTTGGACACCATACTTTTGATGGAATCACACAAGGTGATGAGAAGCATGCATGGGAATGTTTTAAGACAGTTTGTTTACAGTTCTTAGGCAACAAACGAGCAATAAATTTCAAGGACGTTGTAGATAACATATTGTCATCTTATGATAAACATGGTTGCAACATGTCATTGAAAATGCATTTCTTACATAGTCATCTTGACCTCTTTGATGAACATGGGGAGCGATTTCATCAAGATACTGCCACATTTGAGAAGAGGTATGCTGGAAAGTGGAGCCCTACTATTTTAGCAGATTACTGCTGGTCTGTCATAAGGGATGTTCCCGAGCAAGTGTATAAACGTCAAGCCAAGCGAAAACGGTCATCTTTTGAATTTATCTCTCAACAAAATATGTAATTGTATATACTGTACATATGGACATTTAACATTTGTAATCCTTTATATACATTTGTGACCAGTTAATTTATATATTTTCTTTTGTGCTTTGCATAGTTCTGGTACAAAGTAGGCTTACAAAGTATTTTCATTCACGTAATATTATCTTCATTTTTTCTTAATATTCTACTTTTTTACATCCAGAATGGTACTGAAATTTATCGATGCGTAACACATAATTCAAGTAATTATTCACTTAAAACTTGTTATGCTGAATCTTGGAACATGAATGTATACTTAGTTAGTGAGTTATTTACACAAAAATGTAGATTACTTTTTAAAAAAACTAGAACTAAATATTTATGAAGACGGTGATTTTGTATCACTTTATACTGAAAAAGATTGAATAATCAACGAAAGGATAACGTTTTACGAGTCGGGGCGTGGAATGTCAGAAGCTTGAACGTGGTAGGGAAATTAGAAAATCTGAAAAGGGAAATGCAAAGGCTCAATCTAGACATAGTAGGGGTCAGTGAACTGAAGTGGAAGGAAGACAAGGATTTCTGGTCAGATGAGTATCGGGTAATATCAACAGCAGCAGAAAATGGTGTAACAGGTGTAGGATTCGTTATGAATAGGAAGGTAGGGCAGAGGGTGTGTTACTGTGAACAGTTCAGTGACCGGGTTGTTCTAATCAGAATCGACAGCAGACCAACACCGACAACGATAGTTCAGGTATACATGCCGACGTCGCAAGCTGAAGATGAACAGATAGAGAAAGTGTATGAGGATATTGAAAGGGTAATGCAGTATGTAAAGGGGGACGAAAATCTAATAGTCATGGGCGACTGGAGTGCAGTTGTAGGGGAAGGAGTACAAGAAAATGTTACAGGAGAATATGGGCTTGGGACAAGGAATGAAAGAGGAGAAAGACTAATTGAGTTCTGTAACAAGTTCCAGATAGTAATAGCGAATACCTTGTTCAAGAATCACAATAGGAGGAGGTATACTTGGAAAAGGCCGGGACATACGGGAAGATTTCAATTAGATTACATCATGGTCAGACAGAGATTCCGAAATCAGATACTGGACTGTAAGGCGTACCCAGGAGCAGATATAGACTCAGATCACAATATAGTAGTGATGAACAGTAGGCTGAAGTTCAAGACATTAGTCAGGAGGAATCAATACGCAAAGAAGTGGGATACGGAAGTACTAAGGAATGACGAGATACGTTTGAAGTTCTCTAACGCTATAGATACAGCAATCAGGAATAGCGCAGTAGGCAGTACAGTTGAAGAGGAATGGACATCTCTAAAAAGGGCCATCACAGAAGTTGGGAAGGAAAACATAGGTACAAAGAAGGTAGCTGCGAAGAAACCATGGGTAACAGAAGAAATACTTCAGTTGATTGATGAAAGGAGGAAGTACAAACATGTTCCGGGAAAATCAGGAATACAGAAATACAAGTCGCTGAGGAAAGAAATAAATAGGAAGTGCAGGGAAGCTAAGACGAAGTGGCTGCAGGAAGAATGTGAAGACATCGAAAAAGATATGATTGTCGGAAGGACAGACTCAGCATACAGGAAAGTCAAAATAACGTTTGGTGACATTAAAAGCAACGGTGGTAACATTAAGAGTGCAACGGGAATTCCACTGTTAAATGCAGAGGAGAGAGCAGATAGGTGGAAAGAATACATTGAAAGCCTCTATGAGGGTGAAGATTTGTCTGATGTGATAGAAGAAGAAACAGGAGTCGATATAGAAGAGATAGGGGGTCCAGTATTAGACTCGGAGTTTAAGAGAGCTTTGGAGGACTTACGGTCAAATAAGGCAGAAGGGATAGATACCATTCCATCAGAATTTCTAAAATCATTGGGGGAAGTGGCAACAAAACGACTATTCACGTTGGTGTGTAGAATATATGAGTCTGGCGATATACCATCTGACTTTCGGAAAAGCATCATCCACACAATTCCGAAAACGGCAAGAGCTGACAAGTGCGAGATTATCGCACAATCAGCTTAACAGCTCATGCATCGAAGCTGCTTACAAGAATAATATACAGAAAAATGGAAAAGAAAATTGAGAATGCACTAGGTGACGATCAGTTTGGCTTTAGGAAGAGTAAAGGGACGAGAGAGGCAATTCTGACGTTACGGCTAATAATGGAAGCAAGGCTAAAGAAAAATCAAGACACTTTCATAGGATTTGTCGACCTGGAAAAAGCGTTCGACAATATAAAATGGTGCAAGCTGTTCCAGATTCTGAAAAAAAGTAGGGGTAAGCTATAGGGAGAGACGGGTCATATACAATATGTACAACAACCAAGAGGGAATAATAAGAGTGGACGATCAAGAACGAAGTGCTGGTATTAAGAAAGGTGTAAGACAAGGCTATAGCCTTTCGCCCCTACTCTTCAATCTGTACATCGAGGAAGCAATGATGGAAATAAAAGAAAGGTTCAGGAGTGGAATTAAAATACAAGGTGAAAGGATATCAATGATACGATTTGCTGATGACATTGCTATCCTGAGTGAAAGTGAAGAAGAATTAAATGATCTGCTGAACGGAATGAACAGTCTAATGAGTACACAGTATGGGTTGAGAGTAAATCGGAGAAAGACGAAGGTAATGAGAAGTAGTAGAAATGAGAACAGCGAGAAACTTAACGTCAGGATTGATGGTCACGAAGTCAATGAAGTTAAGGAATTCTGCTACCTAGGCAGTAAAATAACCAATGACGGACGGAGCAAGGAGGACATCAAAAGCAGACTCGCTATGGCAAAAAAGGCATTTCTGGCCAAGAGAAGTCTACTAATATCAAATACCGGCCTTAATTTGAGGAAGAAATTTCTGAGGATGTACGTCTGGAGTACAGCATTGTATGGTAGTGAAACATGGACTGTGGGAAAACCGGAACAGAAGAGAATCGAAGCATTTGAGATGTGGTGCTATAGACGAACGCTGAAAATTAGGTGGACTGATAAGGTAAGGAATGAGGAGGTTCTACGCAGAATCGGAGAGGAAAGGAATATGTGGAAAACACTGATAAGGAGAAGGGACAGGATGATAGGACATCTGCTAAGACATGAGGGAATGACTTCCATGGTACTAGAGGGAGCTGTAGAGGGCAAAAACTGTAGAGGAAGACAGAGATTGGAATACGTCAAGCAAATAATTGAGGACGTAGGTTGCAAGTGCTACTCTGAGATGAAGAGGTTAGCACAGGAAAGAAATTCGTGGCGGGCCGCATCAAACCAGTCAGTAGACTCATGACAAAAAAAAAATAAAAAAAAAAAAAATACTGAAATAAAAATAACTCAAAATCATGCAATTTACACTCTTTCACTTCATATTTTCTGTTCAATGTTACACTTATTAATCAAATGTTGAACAATATTCGTGTGACAATCGTGAACCGGAAACACACTGAATTCAATAGTCATTTTTATTAGTTTCGTAATAGATTTCACGATATCCAACACATTCATCCTCACTGCACTCACCACAGTCATTTTCGTAAGCCACTGCAGTGTCTGCATCTTATAAACACGGTTAGCTATTTGCAGTATTTTTGTTTCAGCTGCTTCAGTCTGTATTTCTCTTCACTAGTATTTCCTTTTGGTGATCTTTTTATGTCTTTTTGTCTGTTTCCTTTCTTATCCAATTTTTTCTTTACATTTTAAATATTTGCAACAGGTTTAGCCCTTTGGATAGAATTGTCGGCCACCGTAGCGAGCCGCCTTGTCATGCCGGGGGACCCGGTTTCGATTCCCGGCTGGGTTGGAGATTTTCTCTGCTTGGGGACTGTCTGTTGTGTCGTATTATTCATCATCATTTCATCCTTATCGACGTACAAGTTTGCCAAAGTGGCGTCACCTCAAAAGTACAGGCAACAACAAATCATACCATGGCGCACAACCACGTTACTTAAATGGCAGGCACCCTACAATGTAGGATATAAAATACAAAATTTCATGTGATCAAGCAACCTCGTGGGATTCAACAAACTATGCGCAGAAGCGGAAACCCGCTCACTCAGCTGTTTCTAATACAAGCTCGGCATGGACCCCCAAACGAGAGCAGCAACGGTCACGAATAGGCACGAAAAATCCCAGAACTAGTGGGTATCTACAGCAGACTGACATCTGCCTTAAGAACTATAAACACAATAATTCATTACAGTAAATCATCTGTAGAATTAATCAACCTATTAATGAACATCAGCTAAGCAGTACAAATCTATCATCTTATGTCGTAAGGGTAATTATACATTAAGCCATGAGTGAACTAGATACACGGCCAGCCGGCACTCGCGGGCAAAGGGGGGCGGAAAACACACAACAGCACAAGCAGGACGCAACTCAGGACTCCGCACCCACTACCTAGACAAACAGCAGAAGTCCTGACAAAACGAAATCAAATGCAAGTAACTAGCGTGCAGGCTAACGGTATATCGAGACCTCGTGACCGCACCCCTCCACCCCTCGACGCAAAACACTAGGCGACTTATAGCAAATAGTCACACTTAAATTTGCGATTGAATCAGAATTAATTACCATATCCACATACTGTCATTGAAGGAGTTCTTGTACTTTCATTAACGGAATCAGTTCAAACTGTTTAAACACACAATAACATCTGGCCTCTCAGTAACTCGTAAGAATTTATGAAACTACTCATTTTGAATTAGACACGTTGCGGCGGGGCGGGGTTGGTGCGCTGCGTTGTGATTTAATTATTGATGTCTACCTACCTAAGTATAGCGTCCATTCACCACCCGTTGCTCTGCATTCGTAGGTGCTATATAAACGATGAGAAAAGCATCGTTGAAGAAGCCATCGTCCGTACTTACGATTACAAAGTCCGCGTAACTCATGTAACAAGATACACTTGTAAATCTCTATTAATAACAGGCAAAGTGGGTGCTTCCTCCCTTCATTGTAAATGTTTGTTTGTAGATACTGATGTTTTATTACGGTACTTTCCATTTATGGTGTCACCAAGCCCACATTTACGTTGGTGGTACATCTACTACTAGTTCGTGCAGCTTACATCACACTTAAGACAGCCATAAATGTGCTAAGTCCAACCCGAATATTACGAGATTCACACAGGCAACACACTATTACAAAAAGAGTTCACATTCGGTCCTTTTCAGTGGGTTCTTTGAAAGAAGATGCTCGCCAAAATGTTCTGTACATGCATACGGAACACGCCACGCAGAATATTCACAAAAGCCGATAGTTTCACACGCGGTTTATTCTGCAACCAACATTCCAAAACCTCTCAAAACTTCACTGAAATGTCCGTAGTTACATCTTCTAGTACTACGATATAAACCGAGCGCGATTTAACCGTCATTTCTTCATGTTACAGATAATTTTTTCGGACACATTTAACATGACCTTCTCGTCCGAAAGCGACTCCACGACTGCCCGAATGCCGTCGCTCACAGAGCATATAACTCATTCAGTTACGCAGGAAAGACTTTTCTCTCATTGATTGATCAAAACGATCATCCAGTCAGATTAACCTTTCATGATCAATTTCGCGCCCAAACCGCTTTACCCCAATCAACATTCACAAATGCATCTACGTCATTTCATACAGCAAAAATTCACAAAATGTCCCACAAAACCAAACGAAACGAAAATTAAAAGAAAACTTTGCTTGAAATATACTTTAGAACCAAGTATCCACTTACTATCTTTCTGGCTGCCTTATTACAAAAGCAAACGGTTCTAGGCGTACGTCATCCACCAGTTAGGGGGATTCACCGTTTTCAGGACATCCTGGTTACCTAACACTTGCTAGTTACAGATGGTGTAATGCATTAAAAATTGAAATTTGACGTATGTCCCAACATACACACTCACATTCAATTTCATCTACTCCCACCCTAACTCAAAATATAAATATCAACTCTTACACTATTATTTCCATTACGAAAGCAAAATTATTACAAGTTTAGAATCAAAATTCCTTACACATAACATGTGCGCACTGAGAGTGTTGTTATTGTTTTTAAATAACAAAGAAACTTAAACTGTCATCATTCCTATCTGAATTTACTAAGTGTCGGTCAAGTACTTTTTAATAGGTTTTTTATGTTTTAAAAATTATTAAAGTTATCTGCATGAAAATTTTACACACTGTTCTTCTAAAGTATAAAAGTTCTTATACCAAATTTGAAATCAATTTATCATATTTAGTTTCTTAGGTGAGATGAGTAAGTGATCTTAACACGCTCCGCACAGAGCAGTTGTCACTGTCCGCACACCGCGACAGATGGCATTATGACGCCAGCAGCCGACTACACAAGGGCCGGGGCTGGAGGCTTCATTGCCACCCTCCAATACAGCTTGACCTAACGGAATAAAACTGTGCAGCCGTGCAAATAGCTGCGACTTTACACTATTACTTCAGATAGAAACGTAACAGTTATGTTATTGCAATTCACAGCAATCCAGGGAAAACTTTATTCATGTATATCTATAGAATTGGCCAGCTTAACTCCGTCGTGTGATATAAGTACAATAACCAGGCAGCACTTAGACAAGGACCAGCCAACCTGTTTTCAATGACGGTTAAACACTGACAATAGCAACCTACAAACAGAGTGTATCAGCACTCCAGGCCCTAGTAAATGTTAATCATCACATCACACACAGCTATCACTAGAACATTGCGTACTAAGCAATTGGAAATTAAACACATTATAGGACAGTCTCAGTAGGAGTAGCAACGGCCGGTCTAGAAAATGAAGTCAACAGCACTGAACCCAGTAGTCGATTCTGGCAACAATTTACAGCACAAGCAAGGCCCTTACTCTCTAGTTTGTTCGACGAAGCTAGCCGCCGCAGATCCCGGTGCCAGGAGACATACAGCAAGCGAAATACTCGTACACCAACGGCATCCCAGTAACGCGACTGCTTCCATGCCGGCGATATTTCCTACGGCGCCGTCACCCGGGTAAACAGCCACTTTGAGATGTGCTCTTCCTGCTGCCTCGCACGGCACCTGTATTGCCTGCCAGACTTGGCGTCCCACAGCAAAATTCCACGCTACTTGCTAGAGCTTACTGCTCGCTCCCCGATCGGCCCGATAGGCGGCGCCTCGGCGCGCTCTGCGGGAGTAATCGAGCCACACGGTTCACTGACATTCTGCTCTTACATTTGTTATCACACACATATCTTCTAACGAACAAGCACACTATGAGACTGTGGCCTCTTCAGCGCGATTATTGCACGTGCCTTGAAGCTAAATTGAATTGTGCTCCATCTCTCTCACATTAAAACAAGTGGTCTATCTCTCCCGAATAATACTTGTCCATATCTCCCGATGGTCCGGGAGAGAAGGACAACTCCGATTTCTAAATGTAGGCAGCAAACTCGATGGTCATTTTTGATTAGTTTCTCGCCTACACATTTGACAAGCTCTCAGTAAAACATTTGTGTCATTCAGTAATGATTTGTGTCATTATTGTTCAAGCTAAGCCTTAACAATAAAATTATGTAGCTACACGATATAACTTCTCGGTTTACCAGAAAACACAAAGTGATTTTTCTCCAGAACTGTCATGAGAAAGACAGCAACACTTTTACACTACGTTTGTTCACATAAGAGCTTCCCCGGAAGCAGCGGCAACTGCTCTCCTTCGGCGCATTTTGTCGAATACGCCAGTGGTCCTTCTCTCAGTGGTCCTGCTCTCCCGGACTTCCCCTTCAAATTTTATTGTATGTGTATTAATGAAATACTTCAGGACAGTCTGATATGTGAGGAATAGGCAAAACATATTTGTGTAACATATTTAGGGTTTATTACAAAAGTACAGCTTTTCAGGTCACTAGGTTCATCATTGCACAAGCTTTCTAATACTCTGAAAAAGGGTTTCGGTTGAGCCACAAGCAACGTACACACCGCTTCCTTCACCTCTTCACCCCAGTCGAACCGACGGCGTCTTAAACCATCTTGAAGTGCACGAACAAACGAAAATCCGAGGTCACGTCTGTGTGCAGGATGCTCCAACATCTTCAAGTTGATATTATAAAGAATTAGAACAGTGTGAGCGCCAATATGCGGACGCAATTTATTACGCAAGAAAAGAACGCCGTTTGACAATATACCTGTGCGTTTGTTCCAAAGTACAGGTTTCAGTTCGTTGCAAGGCTTATTATTGTAACGTCGACATTTCGCTGTTAACCCCTTTTCCTGGTAATGTTTTATACTTTGTGCTTGCGTGTCCCAAAAAACTGTGAGCATCAATTTTACAGTAGAGGACTGACTCTGGAACATTTTTTGGCGGGAGATGCGAGGTTGCTCCATTTCGTGCTCTGAACCCATCTTTCATATTCAGCGGTGGTTCATTCTAGGAGCAGTTCACCTTCATTAATGTGATGGTTCAGAAACTGCTAACAGAGTCTCACGGGATTGCGTTTCTGCTCATCACTGAATTGTTTTAAGGCCCATCTTGCACAGACTTCAAGGAAACTGAGCCCCAGGGCTGGGGTAACGGGGTCACCCGAGAGGAAGAAGCGTAAAAAACAAGGAAAGTTGTAAAGTACGAGGCCTGTTCAGAAAGTAAGCTCCGATTGATTGCCAAATTGAAACCACAGTGAACATCAGAAATGTTTTACTTGTAACAATTAGCTACACCTTTCAGCTACTTCTCTACGTAGTCGCCGTTCTGGCTTAGACTTTTGTCATAGCGTTGTACCAACTTTTCAGTAGCCTCATCATAGAAGGCAGCCGCCAGTGCTTTCCGCCAATTCTCCACGCTGGCCTACACCTCGTTGTCTGTGTCAAAATGTTGTCTTCAAAGACAGCGGTTCATGTGACCAGAGATGAAACTCAGGAGGAGACAATTGCGGACTGTATTGTGGGTAATCTCACATTTCCATTTGAAAACGATGCAGGAGCATCTTCATTGCCCCTGCAGAATGCGGCTGAGAATTGTCTTGAAGAAGAAACAGCACGACAGTTATGTAATGTTAGCTGCATAGCTTCAGGCGAAATTTCTCACCAGGCCCTCGTACTTGGCGGCAGACACTATTTTCTAGACATCTTTACGCACTCACTGCGAGCTCAGAAATGAGAAGAGCGACGTGATGCTAACTGGGGTTATACTAGAGACACTACCCTACACATCTGTGCAAAGCTTTATCGGATTTTCATAGTCGTTTCCATTTCGCGACCGATCGGAGCTTACTTTCTGAACGCCCCTCGTATATCAGTCGAGTGAACTCTTTCCCTAAATTAAAATAATCAAAGTTTGTTTTGGAAATCATTCTGATGTACAGCTATGCGAATCATCTAGTCAACGTTAGCTAGCTGACGACGCTGTGTTCAGTGCGTCTACGTACTTTTAAACGAAAACAGACGTAATATGAGGAGTTAAAGATCACAGAAATGCTATGTGTAATTGAATTTAGATGATTGATACGTTCGATAAAGATACTCGTTGCACATAACATGGAAAACTAAGACAGCTGGTGACTGTAAACACGTGAATATCTATTCAAAATAATACGTAGTATTTCGACTCCTATTGAAACAGCTTCCTCCGCCGCTCACTATTACTAGAGATTTCTCAGGGTGAACGATTGATACTTCTTGTGTCAGGTCAGGGGGTATACAATGGCGTAAAAAGTCATGTAGGGACGACACTCACTGCTGGACATCACTTATCGCTGAAATGATACACAAGATTAAACAATGACGACTATAATGTCAGGCCTATTGCGCACAGTATAATTTGATGCGAACTGCACTGGCACGAAGATGAAAGATGTCGCACATTGTTTAGTTATAAGTGAGCAGAAACAACAATTTAAAATCGATTTATTCTATCCATAACATACCTACGATTTAAAAGGCAAATTAATTTTCGGACAAAACTACAATTTAATGTTTCAGACTGGCCCACGACAGTTAGAAATTCTTATAAAAATGTATTACTTCTTGTGATGTTTGCATGAAAATCGTGTGTTTCAGGACACCACAGTGACAAGGTAGACTTCTGGAACAATATCTATACGAGTGAATACAGATACCACTTGACATGGAAGATTTGTATGATAACGTATAATTTGCAGTGTTCCGATTTTCCTGTAATTACAGGATTTATAAAATTCATGCTATTGCAAAGCAAACTGCTTCAGGCAAATTTTGATAATCAGTCCGGATTACTGGTCTGCAGAATGAAGTTACTCCGAATATAACGGCAGTGTCGAAGATTTCCATGCGCATGAAACATATTGGCCTGTGAAAACATAAAATATGTGCCCGCAGACAGGTGCTTTCGATTTGACGCTTGTGCTTTGGGTGTCATGGATTGATGGAACTCAGATGGCTTACCTTCTCACTGTTTGAAATTTGCAAGAATGTGGTAGTAAACAAAAAAATAATTGTCTGTTAATATAAGGCCACAGTTGTTATCAGTGTATTGTTTCTGTGATAAGTTGGCAACATTAATTGGTTGCTATTTGAATAATAAATGCAGTCAGTCGTTCCCTATGGCCTTGTGCTTTAATGTGCTCGTTAAAAGAAAGGAAATCCCCCGTGGAATCTCAAACGATAAAAGACAATCCCCAGATTTTGCGAGTTATCTTGACAGGCTGTGCTCCCAGTAATTACGGGAAATCTGGGTAAATAAAAAAAGTGGAAATTTTCGAGTGTGAACAGACTGTGCTTCTCCAATAAGAAGATTCCTGTATAGTTACTCGAAATATGCTGTGTTCAGTAGAATATACAGCATTAAAAAGTGTGCCGAAATTAAAGGACGCTGAAAGTTTTTCGTTATGGAGGCTGGAAATAAATGTGATATTAATGGCAAATGGTCTTGGCGGATAAATAACCAGAAATATTAAGAACGCTGGTAAACGAAATAAAATACGAGTTGGAACAAAAAGACGCACTTACAGAATACTGTATTTTGAGACCATAGGTATCAATGTTAAGGCAGACGTCCTTACCTGTGAAAAATCTAAGCAAAAATTGTGATACACTTACGAAGATGTATCAGAAGAATACACACTAAAAGGCGACTCAATTACTTGAGAGTTCTACAGCTTTAAATATGACAGAAATCTAGATATGACGTCCCATATTGCTAAAATGCAAACTCTAGAATTGGGACTGAACCGCCTGGGGCAGGATATTGACGAAACAGGTTTGATCACAAGGGTAAAAACAAAGTTGCCTGGTGAACATAAATACTCTGGAAGTACTTGGGACTCTCCTAGTAAGGAGGAGAAACCTTGGAAAACCTGAAACCAAGAAATTAATGTGAAGAAGATAAAATGAGGAAAAGTAACGAAGAAATACGTGTTGCATTCAAAGCTGTAGCCTCTGAGAAGAAAGCTAAAAAATGAGAGAAAACGGCGAAGTGCTTTGGATTTGGAGGTTCAAGTTTTAAAAAAAACTTAATGATAACAAGAAGGAAACACAATGCTCTACATGTAGTAAATATCGTCTGGGAGAATATTGGGCAACAAGGGAACTGTCTCCATGTAAGTACGCAAAAACATTATTTCTCGAGCTGAAAAACGTTACTCCAAAGAGGAAGATGAGGAGATGAAGGAAGGACCAAAGACAGTTTTTCTTTCAGAAGTATTTGTGACCGAAACAAGAAAGAAGAGTGAGATAGATACTAATTCTGTTGTCGCCAGTGATAGTGATGAGCACATGTCATATAATACGAAAATTATGTCAAACGTGAAGAGCTGCGAAGTCACAATAATTAAAATGCAAAAAGGAGGCGTGGCAGTATTTGACAAGAAAAAAGTGAAGATTGTGAAAGGTGGAGGTGTTTTTTGGAAGGCAAAAAATCATAAAATAGACTGCACATCACTTACATCAAAAATGACTTTAAAAAGGAATCACTAATGACACAAAACAAGAAAACCATTCAGTGGCCCAAAAATCTATTTAATCTGAGTTTCAGTTACCTAAAGAAAACACCATAGCTGTTCGATGGTGTGCACAAAATTATGTCGTAAGAGAACATGCCTTGATGTGAAACATGTACCATCGCAAGGCGTGTAAGAAAACCATTCGACAGTGTGCGGCACAGAGCAACGAGACATCTTGATGTACATGATAAGGTAAGCCCATCAACTTATTTCAATTTATAATACTTTTTAACATGTCTTGGTGATTATACACATTTCTTGAAAGTGTACCTTTCTCACACAAAATATGAAACAGAAGACCACACGCAGGACTTTGTAAGTGAAAGTGAAATTCATTTCAAACTGAAGTCCGGTCAGAGATGCCGAAGATGCCGGTAATAAGTGCGTGAGATGTACTTGTTTGTATGAATGTGTGTGTGTGATTTCTTTTCTGAAGAAGACTTTGACCGAAAGCTCAGTGTGTAACAGTCTTTTCGTTGTGCTTGTCTACAACTCAACGTGTCATCTTTACGGTGAGTAGCGATCTATCCTTTTCCTTATACTGTAGAAGACAGAAGAAACTAAGATTCGACAGAGAAGGAGGGTGCAGAAATACTGACTTTTGAGGGTCGGTGTGAAAAGAAAGGTGTAGTGACAGACTACACAATTAAAGAGTCTCCTCAACTGGATGATAAGGTAGAAAGAATAAATCTTAATATCATGAAGCAGAAGCCTAGCCGAGCGGACGCAAAAGCGGCGGTAACAGCAGTAATTTAGTTTAGTTTAGTTTTTTTCACATGCTTCTTCAAAGAAATGAACTATACCTGTGTATTTTACTGTGTAGTCTGATGATTAGCAATTTTCTCCATTTTGTTTTTTTTGTTTTTGCGTAAGTCTTGGTGCATATCGTTGTGTAAGGTGGCTTCGTAGCGTAATTTTCCCACTCCCAGAAGCTCCACGTCACCCCACTAAGTTTAAATCTCCTGCTGGTTCACAATATATCTACATTTAAATCTATATAGTTTAGATCAGAGCATTCTAGTTTGCATACTTGGCTCTTGCAGCAGCTTGCGGGTAAGCAGAGTCTCTAGTAACAGGTAACCATAGGTACACCCACTTCAGCAGAGAAATTTCTTCTGTTTAGGAGCTTGCCATCTCAGTATATTGAAACATCTGCAGAACAGTTTTTAATGTTTCTTTATTCTCCTCATTATATTTTGCGTACCTTCCAAATTCAGTAGTGCTTGTTGTGCTTGTTGTGAGCAGACACAAGGAGAATTGGCTGCTGTCCGTAAAAATCTGGAAGCCGCGATGGCTATCGACGACACGCTTTTGGCTAATGGTTTCAAATTTGCGACAACATCGGGGCGCTGGTGACGAGGCCGGCGACACCTTTGGTGCCGTTGGAATCCCCTGGTGTCGCTGATCTTCTCATGCGCAACATCTTACCCGTCCCTACTTACTCGAGAGTGGGTGGCAGACAGTGGTGGGTCTGCGTGTCACTGAGCGGAAGGCGAAAGAGGGGGCAGATCGCGCAGCTGGCTCCCTACGCCTTAGCAACAGGTGCGAGGTGCTACCCAGTGTTGATGATAACTCTGAGCCTGCGCGGGATGCCTCTCCTGTCGGCCAGCGGCTGATTTTCCTACCCAGTCCGGACAAGTGCAGAGGGTGGGTATGCTTTTCATTGGGAGCTCCAATGTTAGTCGAGTGATGGAACCTCTCAGGAAAATAGCACACAAGGCACGGAAGAATGCCAGTGTACACTTGGTATCTTTGCAGGGGGGTCTCGTCCGTGATGTGGAAGAGGCCCTGCAGCCGGCTATCGAGCGCCCTGGATGCACCCGGCTGCCTGTAGTGGCACATGTCAGCACGAATTACACCTGCCGCTCGGGTTCTGAGGGCATCCTCGGCTCCTTTCGGCGGATGGCTGATTTGGTGAAGGCAACTAGTATCGCACGCGGGGTGCAGGCTACGCTGCCTATTTTTAGCGTCGTACTCAGGTTCGAACGCGGTCCTCTGCTTTGGAGAAAAGTGGAAGGTCTAAACCAGAGGCTAAGACGACTCTGCGACGGTATCGGATGAGAACTTGTCGACCTCCGCTATCAGATGCAGAAATGTTGGGATTCCCTTAATAGGTCAGGCGTGCACTACACACAGGAAGCGACTACTAGGGTAGCGGAATACGTGTGGGGTGCACATGGAGCTTTTTAGTTTAGAGAAACCCTCCCTTGGGATCAAAGACGATTTCCCAGATAAATTAGCCACAATGTCCTCAGAGAATATTCGTCCTCGCAGATCAGAGACAGAAAACGTTAATACACTACTGGCTATTAAAATTGCTACACCACGAAGGTGACGTGCTACAGACGCGAAATTTAACCGACAGGAAGAAGATGCTGTGATATGCAAATGATAAGCTTTTCAGAGCATTCACACAAGGTTGGCGCCGGTGGCGACACCTACAACGTGCTGACATGAGGAAAGTTTCCAACCGATTTCTCATACACAAACAGCAGTTGACCGGCGTTGCGTGGTGAAACGTTGTTGTGATGCCTCATGTAAGGAGGAGAAATGCTTACCATCACGTTTTCGACTTTGATAAAGGTCGGATTGTAGCCTATCGCGATTGCGGTTTATCGTATCGCGACATTGCTGATCGCGTTGGTCGAGATCTAATGACTGTTAGCAGAATGTGGAATCAGTGGGTTCAGAAGGGTATACGGAAGGCCGTGCTGGATCCCAACGGCCTCGTATCACTAGCAGTCGAGATGACAGGCATCTTATCCGCATGGCTGTAACGGATCGTGCAGCCACGTCTCGATCCCTGAGTCAACAGATGGGGACGTTTGCAAGCGTAGACTATCAGCTCGGAGACCATGGCTGCGGTTACCCTTGACGCTTCATGGCAGACAGGAGCGCCTGCGATGGTGTACTCAACGACGAACCTGGGTGCACGAATGGCAAAACGTCACTTTTTCTGATGAATCCAGGTTCTGTTTACAGCATCATGATGGTAGCATCCGTGTTTGGCGACATCGCGGTGAACGCACACTGGAAGCGTGTATTCGCCATCGCCATACTGGCGTACTGATATGGTGTGCCATTGGTTACACGTTCGGTCACCTCTTGTTCGCATTGACGGCACTTTGAACAGTGGACGTTACATTTCAGATGTGTTACGACCCGTGGCTCTAACCTTCATTCGATCTCTGCGAAACCCTACATTTCAGCAGGCTAATGCACGACCGCATGTTCCAGGTCCTGTACGGGCCTTTCTGGACAGAGAAAATGTTCGACTGCTGCCCTGGCCAGGACATTCTCCAGATCGCTCACCAATTGAAAACGTCTGGTCAGTGGTGGCCGGGCAACTGGCTCGTCGCAATAAGCCAGTCACTACTCTTGATGAACTGTGGTATCGTGTTGAAGCTGCATGGGCAGCTGTACCTGTACACGCCATCCAAGCTTTGTTTGACTCAATGCCCAGGCGTATCAAGGCCGTTATTACGGCCAGAGGTGGTTTTTCTGGGTACTGATTTCTCAGGATATATGCACCCACATTGCGTGAAAATGTAATACAAGTCAGTTCTAGTATAATATATTTGTCCAATGAATACCCGTTTATTATCTGCATTTCTTCTTGGTGTAGCAATTTTAATGGCCAGTAGTGTATGATTTTAATAAACTGCAGAAGCATCCAAGGGAAGATGCCAGAAATGGTATCGTTTACTGAAGCTTATGAAGCACAGAAAGTTCGCTGACACCGGACGTTAATGACAACGAAATCCTAAGTTCAGACTGGAATATTTATCGTAAGGATAGCTTAGTCAGCAATCGCGGCGGCCTGTTTATTGCAGTAAAGAATTCGATAAAGTATAGCGAAGTTATCAAGGATTCCGATTGTGAATTAATCTGAGTGAAGTTAAGAACCAAAGATCAGTCAAAAATTCGAATGGTTTTATAGACCGTCTGGGTAAGGAGCTCTTGTGACAGAGCGCTTCAGACAGAACTCGCAGAATATCGTTAGTCATTTTCCTGATCATGCCGTTTAACAGGGGATGACTTCGACTGTCCAGCTGTAACTGGGAGTGTCATGCCATCAAAACTGGTGCCAGAGACAGGGAGTCGTGTGACGTTGTTCTCGATATCTTGTCCGAAAATTACTTCGAGCAGGTAGTTAGAGACTCAATTCGTGAGGATAACTTTTTAGACCTCCGAGAAACAAACAGACCTGAACTTACCGAACCAGATGCCGTAGAGGAAGGTATCGGTGAGCGTAAGGCTGTGATAGCATCTATGACAACGGGTGTTACAAAGAATGTTAAGAAAGGTAGGAAGATGTTTTTTATTAGCAAGAGCGTCAGGATACAAATTTCAGAGTATCTGAGCAGTCAGCACCAAATGTTCAGTGATGAGGACGGAGATGTGGAGAACCAATGGAAAAAAAATTCAAAGGCAACGTGCAGTATGCCCGAAACAAGAATACTCTGGGTAAGGTCTTAAGGGATGGGAAAGACCCACCGTGGTTTGATAACCATGTTAAGGAACTGCTATGTAAACAAAGAGAACTTCAGCTCAGATTCAAGAGAACTAAAAACCTAGCTGACAAGCAAAAGCTGAATGAGGCGAAAATGAGCGTAAGGAGAGCAATGAGAGGAGCGTACAATGACTTTGAATGTAAACCTTTGTCAACCGATCTGACTAAAATCCCTAAGAGATTTTGTTCGTACGTAAAATCAGTAAGTGTACGAAGGTCGAATTGAAGATATTGAGATAAACGATCGCGGAACAGAAAAACAGCTACATCGATTAGTAGCGGAAAGGCGTCAGGGCAGTATGAGATACCTGTAAGATCCTACAACGATTATCCGAACGAAGTTGCTTCCCTTCTAGCAGTAATTTGTCGCAGATCACTTGAGCAACGAAGAGTACCTAGCAACTGGAAGAAAATTCAGGTCATTCAGTTTTTAAGAAGGACCTTAGGACAGATGCATACAATTTAGATCTATATAGTTGACATAAATTTAGAGTAGAATGATGGAACATGATTTATGCTCAAGAATTACCACGTTTTTGGAGAACGGAAAATTTGGAAATTTGTGGTAAGGTCTTATGGGATCAAACCGCTGAGGTCATCGGTCCCTAAGCTTACACACTATTTAATCTAACTAAAGCTAACTTACACTAAGGCCGACACGCACACCCATGCCAGAGGGAGGACTCGAACCTCCGACAGGGGAAGCCTCGCGGACCGTGACAAGACCTCTAGACAGCGCGGCTAGCCCACGTGGCTGGTGAATGAAAATCTCCTCTGTAAAATAGCAACATGGTTTCCGCAAACAGGGATCGTATGAAACACAGGTCGCTCTGTTCCTCCATGAGATCCACAGCGCCGTAGACGACGGAACTCAGGTTGATGCCACGTTCCTTGACTTTAGGAAAGCGTTGGACACCGACCCGCACTGCCATTTCGTGAAAAAAAAGGGAAAGCGATATTGTCGAGTGTCGGAGCAGATTTGCGATTGGATTCGACAAGACTTCCTTGGAAGTAGAACTGAACACGTCGCTGTGTCGCTGTTAATGGAGCAAAATTGACATATGTTAAGGTAGTTTCCCGAGCACCTCAAGGAATTGTGATGGGACCGTTACTGTTTACAAGATATATAAATGGTCCAGTAGAGAGGGTCGGACGCTCTTTTAATGCTGTTCGTAGTTGATGCGGTTGTCTGTAACAAAGTAGCTACGCCAGAAGATAGAAACGATTTGCAGAATGATCTCCAGAGAACTGATAAACGGTGTAGGCTCTGGCAGTTGACCCTGAATGTAAATAAATGCAACATATTGCGCATGCAAAGGAAAAGAAATCCACTACTGTGGAGCTACACTATAGTGATGTCAAACAACTGGAAACAGTGAAACTTCCTGGCAGATTAAAACTGTGTGCCCGACCGAGACTCGAACTCGGGACCTTTGCCTTTCGCGGGCAAGTGCTCTACCACTGAGCTACCGAAGCACGACTCACGCCCGGTACTCACAGCTTTACTCTGCCAGTACCTCGTCTCCTACCTTCCAAACTTTACAGAAGCTCTCCTGCGAACCTTGCAGAACTAGCACTCTTGAAAGAAAGGATATTGCGGAGACATGGCTTAGCCACAGCCTGGGGGATGTTTCCAGAATTAGATTTTCACTCTGCAGCGGAGTGTGCGCTGATATGAAACTTCCTGGCAGATTAAAACTGTGTGCCCGACCGAAACTCGAACTCGGGACCTTTGCCTTTCGCGGGCAAGTGCTCTCAGTTTCAATCTGCCAGGAAGTTTCATATTAGCGCACACTCCGCTGCAGAGTGAAAATCTCATTCTGGAAACATCCCCCAGGCTGTGGCTAAGCCATGTCTCCGCAATATCCTTTCTTTCAGGAATGCTAGTTCTGCAAGGTTCGCAGGAGAGCTTCTGTAAAGTTTGGAAGGTAGGAGACGAGGTACTGGCAGAGTAAAGCTGTGAGTACCGGGCGTGAGTCGTGCTTCGGTAGCTCAGTTGGTAGAGCACTTGCCCGCGAAAGGCAAAGGTCCCGAGTTCGAGTCTCGGTCGGGCACACAGTTTTAATCTGCCAGGAAGTTTCATATCAGCGCACACTCCGCTGCAGAGTGAAAATCTCATAACTGGAAACAGTATCTACCGTAAAATATGTAGGAGTAACTATTCAGAGCGACCTTAAGTGGAATGATCATAAAAAACAAATAGTGGGAAAAGCAGAAGCCAGACTCAGATTCATAGGAAGAATCTTCAGGAAATGTAGCTCATCCACGAAGGATGTGGCTTATAAGGCGCTCGTTGGATCGATTCATGACTATTGTTCATCTATCTGGAATTCGCACCAGGTAGGGCTGAGAGAAGAGACAGAGAAGATCAAACGAAGAGCTGCGATTTTTGTCAAGGGATCGTTTAGCCGGCGCGAGTGCGTTACGGAGATGCTCGACAAACACCATTGGCAGACGTTACAAGAGAGGCGTTGTGCATCACGGAGAGATTTACTATTGAAATTTGGAGAGAGCGCTTTCCGGGAAGAGTCGGACAACATATTACTTCTCCCTACATACGCCTCGCGTAATGACTACGAGGAGAAAATTCGAGAAATTAAAGCCAATACAGAGGCTTACCGACAATCATTCGTCCAACGTGCTGTTCTCGAGTGGAACAGGGTTGGAGGGCTCAGTTAGTGGTACAAAAGTACCCTCCTCCACACACCATTAAGTGGCTTGCGGAATATGATGTAGAAACTAAGGGCCATGTTGTTTGATTCAAAAGCTGGAAACAAAATGTGGGGCTATGCAGTGATGACTCCAAATAATCTCATGAGCACAAACCCTAATACAGCTGTTGATGTGACGACATATAAAAAGGGGTAGGGAAGAAAATCAAATTTGCCAAGATTGGATATTTTTTAATCTGTAGTGTTCACAAAGCAACTTGCCTATTAAAAAAACTGAATATAAGAAGTGAAAGATTTGTTCTTGTTGCAAATACAGAAAATGGCTACGTGAAATGGAATCTTAAGACTGGAAAACTTTCTGAAACAAGGGCTATTGGGTTTAGTCATAAATATGAAGACAAAAAAGGGGAAACCAATGAAGAAGGAAAACTAAATTTTTGACGAAGAGGAAAAAGGAGACTATTTTAAAGAAGCAGAAGAAAAGAAAATTTTGAAGAAGATGAAAGGAAAGAAGATCCAGAACAAGAAAGAAGGAAACTCTAGAAGGAGATCAAAAAATATATTAGAAACCAAGATGTCAAACTTGCTAAGAAGATACGATGAGAATGTCATGAAGGTGGGAAGGATGAAGGCTATAAATGCAGAGAAAGAATCATTGATGAAAAATGAAACATGGACTCTGATGAATAAAGAAGCTGCTCGTGTAAAAGAAATAATTACAGGAAAAAGAATTAAAAAAAGGATAATGGAAAGTGTAATGCAAGTATATCAACAGGATCAAGGAAAAATGGATTTTAGAGATATTTTTAGTTCTGTTGTGCAAAGTAATTTCCTATTTTGCTGCACAAGAAGTTTTGATAATTTTGACATGTAAAGTTAAAACAGCCTTTCCTAATCTGGAAGAACTAGTTTTCAAGAAAGTTCCAGATGGATATGAAGCACCTTGGGAAATTTGCCTGCTCAAAAAAGCCACTGTATGGACTGAAACTAGCTCATTTTTAATGGAATAAGAAACTGAACGTGTTTCTTAAGAATGAAAACCAATTGAAAGAATTAATAGCACATAGGACCTTTCAGTTCGAGAGTACGGATGTTGCAGCTGCATATGACTTCTTAGTCCGCCCCAGTAGCTGAGTGGTCAGCGTGACGGATTGCCGTCCTCTGGGCCCGGGTTCGATTCCCGGCTGGGTCGGAGATTTTCTCCGCTCAGGGACTGGGTGTTGTGTTGTGTTCATCATCATTTCATCCCCATCCGGCGTGCAGGTCGCCCAATGTGGCGCCGAATGTAATAAGACCTGCGATATGGCGGCCGGACCTGCCCCGCGAGGGGCCTCCCGGCCAATGACGCCAAACGCTCATTTCATTTCCATGACTTCTTAGGAATGGTGCTGTCAGAAATAAATATGGAAGACTGGGATTTAACGTTCCGTCAGTGCAGATGGGGTGCAAACTCTGGTATGGAAATCGACCACATCCTTTTCAAAGGAAATATCCGACATTTGGCATTGGGGGGGGGGGGTGAAGAAATTACGGAGAACTTCAATTTGCATGGGATGGGAAGCCTCAGTCTGGATGGGCGGACGAGGATTTGAACTGTTGTCCTCTGGAATGCGAATCCAGTTTCTTACCACTGCGACAGACTGCTTGGTTGTTGTCAGAAACAGCAAGCACCAAAGGATCATAAGATAAACTACCTGACGAAACTTTAAACATGGGCTGTTGAGTGTAAATTGCCGAACGAACGAATTAAGGCAATAGAGAAGGAATTACGGCAATGGAGAAACACTTCGATGAGAGTTGCGAGGAGAGAAGCTAACAGAGCCGTAACTGAACTTAATGTTACACTTTTTTTATTCTTGTAATAATTTTATTATCCAGCACAGTCACATTCATTTCTAACGAAATGCAACGATTGACAACGTTTATTCGCAACTACTTAAAATACTTGGTTTTAAGGAATGGTGTATGTTATAGAGTCGCAGTTCTGACCTCCATTGTTATGGCGCCAAAAGAAGAGGCGAAATGTGGATAAGGCGATGTGAGGACCGTCCCATAGTGTGACACATCAGCGTTGGCGTTGAGCATAATTGTGCCAATGTGGGATCATTAACCCACCATAGACCTCACATGAACTTCTGAACTCTGGCGTGTTCTCTACGATTGTCGACAGCCGGCTGTTTGTAACATCGCCGAGCCCGAGACTGGCATCGCATGGGGCAACGCTTTTGCATCATTACAGAGGACGTTTGTAGGCACCTTCGAGCCAAATTTTGAAGTTCAGAGTCGCAGTGGGAACCTATTACAGGGTTTCGAAAAAGTGACCCATTAATTGTGTTGCACAGTGTATCTGAAATAAAATACGACGACAGTGAGGGGCTGGGGGGTGGGGGTGGGGGTGGGGGGTGGAGAGGGGGCTGACTGTGAGAGATGATGTATGTGCAAAGTTTTATTGACTTGGGAATAGGGTGTGGAGGGGTGGATGTAGGCATTTAAGAAGGGAAAGGCCACCACCTTACGTACGAGTACTTGTGCCTGGGCATACATAGTACGAAAGCCACGCTGAACAGTTATTACCGAACTGCACTGCGCAAAACGTAAAACACAAAACGCTTTTGTTGTCCCGACACCATTTTTACTAGAACTGAAGGGGGCGCACTCTGCTGCTACCAAGCGGGAACTACGTAAGACTCGAGAGATTGCTCTTTCCAACAGTATGTCGTTCGCGCACACATCAAAAGTAACATACTAGTTACGATTTTTTTAAAATCGGATGATTCTTTTTGATACAACCTGTATTATAATGATAATATATAATAATATAATATACAGACTACCTCGCGGATGTGCAACTTATTGTTATCTCGTGAGAAGAATAAGTACTGTCTATGTCGATATAATTGAGGCAGCTGACTCTCTGCTGCAAGTGACCAACTTTTGGAAGCGTAATAGCTTTTTTCACACAGACACGGACTTATACAAAGTAGAGCAGCACGAATGGTCACAGATTTGTTTAATCCGTGCGAGAGTGTCACAGAGATACTGAACGGATTGAAGTGGCAGACTCTTGAAGACAGACGTAACCTATCCCAAAAGGTCTATCGCCCCAGTTTCAAAAACTGGTTTCAAATGATTATTGTTGAGATATACTAAACCCTCTACGTATCGCTTGCATAGGGATCGTGAGGATAAGATTAGAATAATACTGCACGCACAGAGGCATTCAGATAATCATTCTTCCCGCGGTCCATACCGCAATGCAACGGGAAGAAACCCGAATAACTGTACAGTGGGACGTACCGTCTGCCATGCAACTCACAGTGGTTTGCAGAGTATAGATGTAGATGTAAATGTGAAAGGTCACAGCTTCTCGAAATGAAACAAGGAGCCATCATCTATTCCGTCACTGTGACATATGAGTTTAAATGTAGAGGTCGTGAATCCCTTTTGGACGGTGGTTTGGAACCTCTCCACAACGCAGCCAAACTCTTCTAGTTTCCTTATCATGTAACTGTCTTTTATTTAAAATCAAAATCATCGAATGTTATGCTACCCACGGTAAGAACATGATTTAGATCATGCGATGTCTAGTTTTCTGTGAGTGGCCGTGGATCAGAGCGTCTTAATATCAGTTTAGAACCTGACACAGGCATCGAAGTCGTGGTAGAAAAAAAGGAAATGTTCGGCGTTGTACAAGAGCGTGTTAGAATTCAGTGTTTGAAACAACTAAACAGGACTAGAGGGAACGTCTCATACGATCATTCGGCTAGAGAATAGGTGATCAGATTTTATGTGGCCTCTCCAGTGCCTGTATATATTTAATAGGATTGTGTCCACATAGGCATCTGCAGTAGCAGTAGCAGTTTGAGGTGAGGATTTGGGAACACCGTTAGGAATGCTTGGATGGCTGCACTCTGCGCTATTCTGGGGAAGTATTGTAAAATCTGTTTCTCTGCGCTGGAGGTCTGCCACAGTTATGCGTCATTGCACCTGCATCGATGCCTAGGTGACTTGTACATCGTATGAGCTTTTATAGTGTGTAATTTTTGTATGTCGGGAGGGTAGAGAATAACGATGATAGCATGTTGGGCTGATTCATTTGAATGGACAGGGATCTGTAGCACGGTACTTGTATCTAGTTTTGGTGCCATACCACATTGCGCGCATTTCCATCGAATGCTCAAAACACGGCCCTGTTGCAGTAACTCAGGTCTATCTGCTTCTACACGGGTTGCAGAAGGTGGTGGATATGTCTTTCTCCGACTTCTGCTCAGTTCCGACTTAAATTGGGGCGAACACTTGTGGAACGCTGTAGAAATGGGTGCGACTGCGAGATATGTAGGGTGTGACTAAAACCAGGTTGTAAGTTTACTGTAGCAGACAGGTTCGAGGAAGGTGCCTCGTTTAGAGATATGAGAGTGCCAGAAATATGATTCACTTGTGGGTGTGAGCCTATGCAAGTATGTGCTTGAATGGAAAGACCTGATTCCAAACGATGGACATAATTTCTAACCCATAGCGTAACACTAGAGATCTGGGAAGCTAGTGTACATTTTTTTCTCCTTAGGACCTCAATCAGCACATCATCTACTACTGCTGTTTGTGCTCCTTCTCAATCAGTCAACGCCTTTAACTCGGCGGATATATCGCGGAACCTCTGATATGGTCTCGAGACAGAATGTGTTGCAAATACTAAGGAATTTTCTAGCTGATAATGCGTATTCGTATGATCACCTTCACGGTATTTGTCCGGGAAACATCGCCTCATTCAGAGGTAATGTCGTACTTCGATTTGTAAAGAGGGTATAGCGTTTAACATGGAAACTTGTGTGCACCTGTAGAACAAAGACCGCTTGTGAGAGTAACACACAGTAGTTGTTGGGATCGTGTTTTTTCTTTAACATCTGATCGATTATGTGTATGACTGGATGGTAGGACACGCAGGAAGGACGTAAGAAACATGCACACCGATCGTTGATTTTCGGTCAGTATTATTTCGTATCATAAGCAAACAGTTATTGACGAAGTATTATACTTAGTATTTGTGCTGGGTGCGTGATATGTTCGCATTTGAGCATGAGGTTTATAAAGTTTGTTTTTATGAAAAGCAGATGATTATGTCCAGTCGTAAGGTGGGTATGGATTTGACTTGGAGTATTGTGATGGCAAAGGGAAGAGTATATGCAGTAGTAAGGAAGGTACAAATATTTCCATTTCCAGAGCAACAGCCTTCAGCGGGGTGTATTTCCGATACTTCGCTCATTGCCGAATGCCATTCAATTGAGATTGCGATCGTGACAGTTAATTGTAAGTATAATGATAGAAGATATATTTGGCCAGTTTTCTAGAATGTTTCGGGGTATGCAAAGTCTATGGTGGTACTGATTCATGTTCACTGTTAACGGCAGCAGTCTTCCGAATGCAGAGGCCTGTTGGAGTGTTATTCTCTCCCATGTACTGTATAACATTTAACTTTGCGGTCCTCTACACGACTGAACGGCGAATTAAAACTTAGTGTGTGTTGGGCGGCTTTCGTGATCAAGTGGAAATTTGAGATGATGGTGCATTTGCGGTGGAGCGTTATTCCCTCATGTGTAAATTGGTTGGTTGACTGCTTCTGCACATTAGGAGCCTTTATTTAGTTGAGGGAAGATCGACTGTGGTGTGCGGAATATGCATCTACCTGTTCTCTAGACATGGGAAAGACGTTAGTTGGCTTGTAAATTATCTGGGTGATTTTACAGCATGCTGCACCTCGCTAAAGTTTAGGGTTTGTAGAGAAATAATTTCCAGTGTATTGTTGCACTAGCGATCGATAGGCTACTCTGTGTGCTTCATATCGAGAAATATGGCGAAAATGATGGAATATTATGTCGAAAATAGGTGTGTTCTTGTAATCCCAGAATCTGGAGATGTCTGTAGAAAAGCAAGCAAGCAGGAAGGTCCAGACCAGAAATAGTAGCGCGTTTGTACCGAGGGGGAAACAAGTCTGTCTTTGTACATCAGTTCTGAGAGTGACTTCGATTCAATGAGGGCATTCTGATGTAAAATGGTTGATTTTGTATGGGGTAGGATAGGATTTGTATGTTTATTACATCGACAAGGTACGCTTTGATATATTGCTGAGTTGGAGATCGGTTTCACGCACTAATATTCAAGCTCCTGGCCACATTGGGAAGAGAGTGTAAATGAGTAGGTGTCTTTACGTATTTGACGATATGTATCACACTTTGCAAAGCTTAGCTGTTGGTGTGAAGTGGTGATCAGTGTAAAGTAGTTTATTACCGCAGAATGTCGCATCTGTAGAAAGAAAGAAAAGGCTGATGGTGCTTCCCTAGGACTGCAGAGCATCGTAACATATAGTCTGTGTGAGTTTAATTGTATGACAATTTTTTCACGTGCTGTACAGATATAAAAGATAACTGCACTGTTTGTCTAAAATGTGTATATATTGTATTATAAAGTTAGCTTACATTGTGTAAATATGTATATATTTCATTTAAAGTTAGTATGGTTTGTGTTATGGCATGACTAGAGAGATTGACTGTGTGTCCTATTGTGAGGGACATATAGATTGAGCCGAATGATAATGACGAGGGAATGAGTGACAGTTTTTAAGTGGAAAATTATATCCACTATAGATAGTGAAGCACAGTCACCAAGAGGAGATATTAAATGTACATTGATTGGTGCCAGAGTGTAGCAGCAATAGTAATATTTAATTGTAGTTATGGTGGTAAATATCTTCATTCCTTGCAGTATTCTTGTGAGTCTGGTAGGTACTTGATAATATGAAGACAATTTTGCGCATTTAAATGTCAATGTAATTTAGCGATCTGTGTAAAATGACCGCTGAAAGCCCTAGAAAGATTGGGTGGACGGTGCTTCGATACCGGCGACATCAGTAATTCGGCGAGTAAATTGGATTAGAGCAAATGTTAATGTTGGATTCATTAACATGCTTTGTGCTGGGATATGGGAGCCTCTACATAGCTGTGCGAACATTTGCATATGTTGAGAGCAGGATGGGTATAATGTGATGGGGTGGGTCCTGGAGCAAGACTGCATTGGACCTTATTGTGGGTAACTTTTGTAGCGAGGTTCTGTTAGGTCATGAATTTCCGTGCATAAAAGCTGAGAGAAGACCAAAACTAGTACAAAAGCGAATGTTAAGTATTTCTGGGGGGCTATGGAATTTCCTAGAGCTAGACTTGGTTATTATTTTAGATAGCAACGTGACTTGAATGAGATTTTCACTCTGCAGTGGAGTGTGCGCTGATATGAAACTTCCTGGCAGATTAAAACTGTGTGCCGGACCGAGACTCGAATTCGGGACTTTGCCTTTCGCGGGCAAATGCTCTACCAACTGAGCTACCCAAGCTCGACTCACGTCCCGTCCTCACAGCTTTACTTCCGCCAGTAGCTCGCCTCCTACCTTCCAAACTTTATGGAAGCTCTCCTGCGAACCTTGCAGAACTAGCACTCCTGAAAGAAAGGATATTGTGGAGACATGGCTTAGCCACAGCCTGGGGGATGTTTCCAGAATGAGATTTTCACTCTGCAGCGGAGTGTGCGCTGATATGAAACTTCCTGGCAGATTAAAACTGTGTGCCGGACCGAGACTCGAACTCGGGACTTTGCCAGTTTTTTTTGCGCCAATTTCCTCCTACAGACCACCATCGGGGATTAGGTCACAGGAAGGATGACAGTACCCCGTGGTGACAGTAATGTGTACTAGGTCAGTTGGAGTCTAGATCTCATGGTGGAGACATTGATTGCAAAATAAAAACTTATGTCCATATCAGAGAGAGTCACTTTCCCCCATTTCACCCTACCATCTTGGATTAAGTCATGCACTGTGCGCGTTAGTACACGTTAGCCCAACAACATGGGCTGGTAGGGGAATGTGGCGGTCGGTTGAGGATCGTGGTGGAGAGTTTAACTATTTGATTCCAAGTCCAGGTGGGTGTGGCATTTACAAAATTGGTTCCAAGTCCTAGATTCTACGAAGTTGAATCACGTGACTAATGCAGTAGCCAATAGGAGTGGAGCATTCTAGGGGTGGGGGGAGGGGGTGCTAGATCATGAATGAACAATGTGCTCATAGTGGGAAAATGTATAACTTCTCATTTGATCATTGAATATTGAAATTGTAAATTCAATTATTGAATATCATTGAAATTGAAATGGAGTTAAGTACTTGGGTAACTGATAGGTTAGATGTGCGAAGTTGGTGTCACATGTGTTCTGTTAAATTCGTTAGCATATTTACAGAAGACTATATCCGGGGTCGGTATAAAGGTCTGGGCTGGCGGCTGTGACGTCAGCAGCCGCTACTCGCGCCGCTGACGCGGTGCGTGTCCGGTTATAACGAGCGCGAGAGATAGAGCAGACGATCTTGTGTCATCACCCGACGTCACAATAGCGCTCTCTAGTGGGCACGATATGAACTAAGTCAGTTGGACTCTGGAGCTCGTGGTGAACACACTTAGTGCCACCATCTTGAATAACGGTGCTTGCGTCATGATCTGATGTCAGAAGGGTGTCCTCTGGTGGCACCGATATGAACTAAGCCAGTTGGAGTCCAGACCCAGTGGCGAACACATGTGCTTGAAATTGGTTAAACAATAAAGACAAGTGCTCTTTTCCCACCATTTTCTTTGCTTAGTAGAGATAAGAGTGGTGTGGTGCATTATCAAGTTGGAATTTGAACTTCACACCATTGTTTGGGGGAAGGGGGGTGTGGCACTTATCCGTCAAAATTCAAACATCCCACCAAAATCCGCCATTTAAGATGACGTCATCGCCGCCATCTTGGATAACGGTATTTTGGGGTGGTATGAACATTGTTCCAATGCTTGTGTATGGGCATGAAATGCTCCTTATAAAGAGACAGCGCGTCATAAGGCGTAACTGGTGAAAAAATGGTGACTGAAAAAAACATATTTAGGTGACCTCTGAATTGTTGTGATAACCCAGAACCCTTGAAATGTGTTCACTGTGCTAGTTAAAAGTACACTTATGCCTCAATCGGATGTTACGTGCATGTTTTACTTGCATAGGTACGGTAACACTGAACATTTGGAGTTAGATAACCCATAATGATACTGAAAAAGGCTTCAATGTTCTCCAAAAACATCATCGTAAGAAAATATTTTAAAAATTTAGACCATCTGCTATGAACAGAAATTATACAAGCGGCCACTCCCACAAAAACATGATTTTTGGAATTATCTTGATAAAGGGCGGAGATTTTCGAAAAGGGAAAAATGGTGTTTGTAAATTGATGTCTAAAGATTCTACATTTAAAATTTGAGCCATTGGCTGTGGTTAGCTGCAGCCTACGTTACAAAAACGGCTAAAATAGATTTTTGCATTTTTCTGCATAAATACGGTAACTTTGAGCCTCTGTGTCTCGGTAACGGATAATGATATAGAAAATGATTCGAAGTTACCATAGAAATATCGCCTTAAGAATTTCGACGATCTGCCGTGATTAGAAATGATGGAAATGGCCATCCCCTCAATTGATACTTTTGATACCCAAAAAGTCATAGTTTTTTGGGATTTTCTTAGGAAAATCCCATGAACAGATGGTGCTTTTATAAGCCGCCTAAGATTCACCCTAGAACAGCACCTAATGCGAAGAATTAACCGATCTGCTCAATTTGCCTGGACTGGAGGAACTGTCTAATTTTTAAATTTTGACCCTGTACTCTAGGATAGTTTCAGCATGTCCGTTCTTCCGATAGGTATGCAAATGGTCGATAGCCCAAGGGCCATCCAAAACACTTGACCCCTTATCTCTGCGATCAATGGAACCCGAGATATCAACGCCTGAAAAATTGCATTTTTGCGCGCGGCTTTTAGGAACGAATTGGTAACGTGCCCTGTCGTGCACGGACCGATTAAACTACAAAAAATGAGACGTTTCCGTCACTTAATTTGGAAGTTATGGAAATTAACAATATCTACTCCTTTATGGGCCACTTGTACACTAGACAACAGTACATTGCTGTACTTGGTTGTTGTTGTTGTTGTGGTCTTCAGTCCTGAGATTGGTTTGATGCAGCTCTCTATGCTACTCTATCCTGTGCAAGCTTCTTCATCTCCCAGTACCTACTGCAACCTACATCCTTCTGAATCTGCTTAGTGTATTCATCTCTTGGTCTCCCTCTACGATTTTTACCCTCCACGCTGCCCTCCAATACTAAATTGGTGATCCCTTGATGCCTCAGAACATGTCCTACCAACCGATCTCTTCTTCTGTTCAAGTTGTGCCACAAACTTCTCTTCTCCCCAATCCTATTCAATACTTCCTCATTAGTTATGTAATCTACCCATCTAATCTTCAGCATTCTTCTGTAGCACCACATTTCGAAAGCTTCTATTCTCTTCTTGTCTAAACTATTTATCGTCCATGTTTCACTTCCATACATGGCTACACTCCATACAAATACTTTCAGAAACGACTTTCAGAAATGGCTTCCTGACACTTAAATCTATACTCGATGTTAACAAATTTCTCTTCTTGAGAAACGCCTTCCTTGCCATTGCCAGTCTACATTTTATATCCTCTCTACTTCGATCAGTTATTTTGCTCCCCAAATAGCAAAACTCCTTTACTACTTTAAGTGTCTCATTTTTAATCTAATTCCCTCAGCATCACCCGACTTAATTCGATTACATTCCATTATCCTCGTTTTGCTTTTGTTGATGTTCATCTTATATCCTCCTTTCAAGACGCTATCCATTCCGTTCAACTGCTCTTCCAAGTCCTTTGCTGTCTCTGACAGAATTACAATGTCATCGGCGAACCTCAAAGTTTTTATTTCTTCTCCATGGATTTTAATACCTACTCCGAATTTTTCTTTTGTTTCCTTTACTGCTTGCTCAATATACAGATTGAATAACATTGGGGAGAGGCTACAGCCCTGTCTTACTCCCTTCCCAACAACTGCTTCCCTTTCATGTCCCTCGACTCTTATAACTGCCATCTGGTTTCTATACAAATTGTAAATAGCCTTTCGCTCCCTGTACTTTACCCCTGCCACCTTCATAATTTGAAAGAGAGTATTCCAGTCAACAGTGTCAAAAGCTTTCTCTAAGTCTACAAATGCTAGAAACGTAGGTTTGCCTTTCCTTAATCTTTCTTCTAAGATAAGTCGTAAGGTCAGTATTGCCTCACGTGTTCCAATATTTCTACGGAATCCAAACTGATCTTCCCCGAGGTCGGCTTCTACTGGTATTTCCATTCGTCTGTAAAGAATTCGTGTTAGTATTTTGCAGCTGTGGCTTATTAAACTGCCTGTTCGGTCATTTTCACATCTGTCGACACCTGCTTTTTTTGGGATTGGAATTATTATATTCTTCTTGAAGTCTGAGGGTATTTCGCCTGTTTCATACATCTTGCTCACCAGATGGTAGAGTTTTGTCAGGACTGGCTCTCCCAAGGCCGTCAGTAGTTCCAATGGAATGTTGTATACTCCGGGGGCCTTGTTTCGACTCAGGTCTTTCAGTGCTCTGTCAAACTCTTCACGCAGTATCGTATCTCCCATTTCATCTTCATCTACATACTCTTCCATTTCCATAATATTGTCCTCAAGGACATCGCCCTTGTATAGACCCTCTATATACTCATTCCACCTTTCTGCTTTCCCTTCTTTGCTTAGAACGTAGTTTCCATCTGAGCTCTTGATGTTCATACAAGTGGTTCTCTTATCTCCAAAGGTGTCTTTAATTTTCCTGTAGGCAGTATCTATCTTACCTCTAGTGAGATGAGCCTCTACATCCTTACATTTGTCCTCTAGCCATGCCTGCTTAGCCATTTTGCACTTCCTGTCGATCTCATTTTTGAGACGTTTGTATTCCTTTCTGCCTGCTTCATTTACTGCATTTTTATATTTTCTCCTTTAATCAATTAAATTCAATATTTCTTCTGTTACCCAAGGATTTCTACTACGCCTCGTCTTTTTACCTACTTGATACTCTGCTGCCTTCACTACTTCATCCTTCAAAGCTACCCATTCTTCTTCTACTGTATTTCTTTCCCCCATTCCTGTCAATTGTTCCCTTATGCTCTCCCTGAAACTCTGTACAACCTCTGGTTCTTTCAGTTTATCCTGGTCCCATCTCCTTAAGTTCTCACGTTTTTGCAGTTTCTTCAGTTTTAATCTACAGTTCACAACCAATAGATTGTGGTCAGAGTCCACATCTGCCGCTGGAAATGTCTTGCAATTTAAAACCTGGTTCCTAAACCTCTGTCTTACCATTATATAATCTATCTGATACCTTTTAGTATCTCCAGGGTTCTTCTATGTATACAACCTTCTTTCATGATTCTTAAACCAAGTGTTAGTTATGATTATGTTGTGCTCTGTGCAAAATTCCATCAGACGGCTTCCTCTTTCATTTCTCTCCCCCAATCCATATTCACCCACTATGTTTCCTTTTCTCCCTTTTCCTACTCTCGAATTCCAGTCACCCATGACTATTAAATTTTCGTCACCCTTCACTATCTGAATAATTTCTTTTATCTCATCATACAGTTCTTCAATTTCTTCGTCATCTGCAGAACTAGTTGGCATATAAACTTGTACTACTCTAGTAGGTGTGGGCTTCGTATCTATCTTGGCCACAATAATGCGTTTTCTATGCTGTTTGTAGTAGCGTACCCGCATTCCTATTTTCCTATTCATTATTAAACCTACTCCTGCATTACCCCTATTTGATTTTGTATTTATAACCCTGTAGTCACCTGACCAGAAGTCTTGTTCCTCCTGCCACCGAACTTCACTAATTCCCGCTATATCTAACTTTAACCTATCCATTTCCCTTTTTAAATTATCTATCCTCCCTGCCCCATTAAGTGATTTGACATTCCATGCTCTGATCCGCAGAACGCCAGTTTTCTTTCTCCTGATAACGACATCCTCTTGAGTAGTCCCCACCCGGAGATCCGAATGGGCTACTACTTTACCTCCGGAATATTTTACCCAAGAGGACGCCATCATCATTTAATCACACAGTAAAGCTGCATGCCCTCGGGAAAAATTACGGCCGTAGTTTCCCCTTGCTTTCAGCCGTTCGCAGTACCAACACAGCAAGGCCGTTTTGGTTATTGTTACAAGGGCAGATCAGTCAATCATCCAGACTGTTGCCCTTGCAACTACTGAAAAGGCTGCTGCCCCTCTTCAGGAACCACACGTTTGTCTGGCCTCTCAACAGATACCCCTCCGTTGTGGTTGCACCTACGGTACGGCTATCTGTATCGCTGAGGCGCGCAAGCCTCGCCACCAACGGCAAGGTCCATGGTTCTTGGGGGGAGGCAGGTATCAGAACCAAACAATATTTCTTCATTTATCTCGGTCGTTAGCCCTTGGCGCACTGGGGTTCACAGTGGCTGTACTGCCATGCTACCCAAAATTGAAGGGACTGGGATGTCAGGTTCCCAGAGAAACCTTCCTGGTTGTTTTCGAGGCTCATCTCCTGGCTGCCACCAAGGCTAATGTACTTGGTTGTTCCACAGTGGTGCGTATCGTCATCATGATGAATGGCGTCTTCTTGGTTGTCTCTCGACCATGTAGACTTGCAGCTTATAATATGATATTTAGGATGTAGTAAGTTCAGTTTGTGCCAAAGCTCTTCATTCCATTTATGTCATACAGAAATTGTGTTCCAAAATCGTTCTCATTCCGATCTGTACTTAGCTTGTCTAATTGCACACTCTCAGACCATGTGGTCCGGTTTGCTGACTGCTCCACAGTCACAAATATGTGTGGTATGTTATCGTATTTTCAGTAAGTAGTAGTAATATGGACCATGTCCCGACAGGTAGCACATAGCTGTCTTGGTTGAAAGGAAGTGTGAAATTCTTCAGCTTTATTTTACGGCAGGAAGGAACTGGTCGTTTCTCCTCCCTGTTTCTACCCTGTCCCAGAGTTTTTGCCGTTCTCTATCAGTGCATGGCTTTATTTCCTTGTTTGGTGTGTCTCTGGCACCCAATACCTCCACTACCATGTGGTACATTTTTATTGCACTTAGAGACAGCTGAAAGCTGCTTCGACAAATTGTTGCTATTTTGTTTAGGGTTTTAATGTCTCTTGGCAAATGATTTCCACGTGTGCTTGGAGGTTTTTATTTTAGACGATGTTTATACCTAAGTACCTAATTTCCCTTCACAGGTTGATTATTTATGTTAATTGTGGGATTTCTCGATCTTGATAATGTTTCTTTTAATGACATTTAAACTGTTTCGTTTTCTGCACACCAATTACTAAATATTTCAAGAACTTCCCTACAATTTTCTTTTAATTTAATTTTTCCAGAGTTTGGGCACACGTCCCTGCTAATGACATTCGTTTAATAACACTGTTAGACATGAAATTATTGGTTCTAGTAGCTGTTGAAACACTTCTGTATCAGTACCAGCCTCACTTCCTCTTGGGCAAATTATATCACGACATTATTATTCTCTTGCTGCTTAAGTAATTCAGAGCAAGGACATTGATGGTATTTACTGTCTTCCACTCTTGTATCGTCTGGCAACAATGTCTCAACGAGTACCGCAGCGATGACTCCCAATCTGTTGTAATCGTATTATCGGATGGTGTCGATGGTGACAATACTTGTCTGTTGCAAATGTATACAGGAAAGCCCCGTATATCTCTTACTATTTGTTTTTTGGCGTATGGCTCCCATTTTTCTACTGTTGTATGGTGTAACAGTTCTTTGTATAGTAGCTGAATGCGCGATAGAAACTCAGCCTTCTTTGTCGTTCTGTTTTCCTTCAGGATTTCAATGCGAGTTGCTTATAATAGTGTCCACAACGAAACTTGTCTCGAAACCTGGCAGAAAATCCTAAGAGATATTCGTCATATATTAAGTATGCTAGCGGCAAGACGCAAACAATGCCTTCTCTTCGAGACAGCAGTGGAAATACTATAGATGACAGCGCTGCTAAAGCAGAGTGAGTAAAGACAGCCTTCCGAAATCCCTTCACCAAAGATGACGAAGTAAATAATCCAAAATTCAAATCAAGAACAGCTGCAAACATCAGTAGCGTAGAAGTAGATATCCTGGGAGTAGTGAAACAAATCAATTAATACAAGCAAGTCTTCCGAACCAGAATGTCTACCAATTAGGTTCCTTTCAGGGCATGCTGATGGAATAGCTCCATAGTTAGCAACCATATACAACCGCTCGCTCGACGAAAGATCCGTACCTAAAGACTGGAAAGTTGCACACCTCACGCTATAATTCAAGAAAGACAATAGGAGTAATTCACTAAATTACAGGCCCATGTTATTAACGTCCATATGCAGCAAGGTTTTGGAACATATATGTGTTCGAACATTAGAAAACATCGTTCTTGTGAAACACAACTACCTCTATACTCACATGAGGTGTTGATTTTAAATTAATTCCATATTTCTAGACGTCCAGAAGGCTTTTTGACACTGCACCTCACAAACGGCCTGTAATCAAATTGTATGCCTATGGAATTTCATCTTAGTTGTGATACTGGATTCGTGATTTTCTGACAGGGAGGTCACAGTTCGTAAAACTGACGAAAAGTCGTCGAGTAAAACAGAAATGATTTCTGGCGTTCCCTAAGGCAGTTTTATAGGCCTTCTGCTGTTCCTTGTCTATATAAACGATGAAGGAGACAGTCTGAGCAGCCGTCTTAGGTTATTTGCAGATGACGCTGTCGTTTGTCGTCTAGTAACGTCAGATCAAAATAAATTGGTAAACGATTTAAAAAAGATATCTGTATGGTGCGAAAATTGGCAATTCACCCTAAATAATAAAACGTGAGTTCATCCATATGAGTGCTAAAAGCAATTCCTTAAACTTCGATCACACGATAAATCAATCAAATCTATAGGCCGTAAATTCAACTAATTACCTAGGAATTACAGTTAAAAACAACTTAAATTGGAAAGAACACTTGCAAAATGTTGGGGGGAAGACGAACCAAAGACTGCGATTTATTGGCAGAACAGTTAGAAGACGCAATAGATATCCTAAAGAGACTGCCTACACGACGCTTGTCCGTCTTCTTTTGGAGAACTGCTGTGCGGTGTAGGATCATTGTTGTTGTTGTTGTGGTCTTCAGTCCTGAGACTGGTTTGATGCAGCTCTCCATGCTACTCTATCCTGTGCAAGCTTCTTCATCTCCCAGTACCTACTGCAACCTATATCCTTCTGAATCTGCTTGGTGTATTCATCTCTTGGTCTCCCTCTACGATTTTTGCCCTCAGCGCTGCCCTCCAATACTAAATTGGTGATCCCTTGATGCCTAAGAACATGTCCTACCAATCGATCCCTTCTTCTAGTCAAGTTGTGCCACAAACTTCTCTTCTCCCCAATCCTACTCAATACCTCCTCATTAGTTATGTGATCTACCCATCTAATCTTCAGCATTCTTCTGTAGCACCACATTTCGAAAGCTTCTATTCTCTTCTTGTCTAAACTATTTATCGTCCATGTTTCACTTCCATACATGGCTACACTCCATACAAATACTTTCAGAAACGACTTCCTGACATTTAAATCTATACTCGATGTTAACAAATTTCTCTTCTTGAGAAACGCCTTCCTTGCCATTGCCAGTCTACATTTTATATCCTCTCTGCCTCGACCATCATCAGTTATTTTGCTCCCCAAATAGCAAAACTCCTTTACTACTTTAAGTGTCTCATTTCCTAATCTAATACCCTCAGCATCACCCGACTTAATTCGACTACATTCCATTATCCGCGTTTTGCTTTTGTTGATGTTCATCTTATATCCTCCTTTCAAGACACTATTCATTCCGTTCAACTGCTCTTCCAAGTCCTTTGCTGTCTCTGACAGAATTACAATGTCATCGGCGAACCTCAAAGTTTTTATTTCTTCTCCATGGATTTTAATATCTACTCCGAATTTTTCTTTTGTTTCCTTCACTGTTTGCTCAATATACAGATTGAATAACATCAAGGAGAGACTACAACCCTGTCTCACTCCCTTCCCAACCACTGCTTCCCTTTCATGTCCCTCGACTCTTATAACTGCCATTTGGTTTCTATACAAATTGTAAATAGCCTTTCGCTCCCTGTACTTTACCCCTGCCACCTTCAGAATCTGAAATAGAGTATTCCAGTCAACATTGTCAAAAGCTTTCTCTAAGTCTACAAATGCTAGAAACGTAGGTTTGCCTTTCCTTAATCTAGCTTCTAAGATAAGTCGTAGGGTCAGTATTGCCTCACGTGTTCCAATATTTCTACGGAATCCAAACTGATCTTCCCCGAGGTCGGCTTCTACTAGTTTTTCCATTCGTCTGTAAAGGGTTTGCGTTAGTTTTTGCAGCCATGACTTATTAAACTGGTGGTTCGGTAATTTTCACATCTGTCAACACCTGCTTTCTTTGGGATTGGAATTATTATATTCTTCTTCACGTCTGAGGGTATTTCGCCTGTCTCATACATCTTGCTCACCAGATGGTAGAGTTTTGTCAGGACTGGCTCCCCCAAGGCTGTCAGTAGTTCTAATGGAATGTTGTCAACTCCCGGGGCCTTGTTTCGGCTTAGGTCTTTCAGTGCTCTGCCAAACTCTTCACGCAGTATCATATCTCTCATTTCATCTTCATCTACATCCTCTTCCATTTCCATAATATTGTCCTCAAGTACATCGCCCTTGTATAGGCTCTCTATATACTCCTTCCACCTTTCTGCTTTTCCTTGTTTGCTTAGAACTGGGTTTCCATCTGAGCTCTTGATATTCATACAAGTGGTTCTCTTTTCTCCAAAGGTGTCTTAAAATTTTCTTGTAGGCAGTATCTATCTTACCCCTAGTGAGATGAGCCTCTACATCATTACATTTGTCATCTAGCCATACCTGCTTAGCCATTTTGCGCTTCCTGTCGATCTCATCTTTGAGACGTTTGTATTCCTTTCTGCCTGCTTCATTCACTGCATTTTTATATTTTCTCCTTTAATCAATTAAATTCAATATTTCTTCTGTTACCCAAGGATTTCTACTACGCCTCGTCTTTTTACCTACTTGATACTCTGATGTCTTCACTACTTCATCCCTCAAAGTTACCCATTCATCTTCTACTGTATTTCTTTCCCACATTCCTGTCAATTGTTCCCTTATGCTCTCCCTGAAACTCTGTACAACCTCTGGTTCTTTCAGTTTATCCTGGTCCCATCTCCTTAAGTTCTCACGTTTTTGCAGTTTCTTCAGTTTTAATCTACAGTTCATAACCAATAGATTGTGGTCAGAGTCCACATCTGCCCCTGGAAACGTCTTACAATTTAAAACCTGGTTCCTAAGTCTCTGTCTTACCATTATATAATCTATCTGAAACCTGTCAGTGTCTCCAGGCTTCTTCCATGTATACAACCTTCTTTTATGATTCCTGGTTGGTTGGTTGGTTTGGGGATTGAAGGGACCAGACTGCTATGGTCTATGATTCTTGAACCAAGTGTTAGCTATGATTAAGTTGTGCTCTGTGCAAAATTCTACCAGGCGGCTTCCTCTTTCATTTCTAACCCCCAAGCCATATCCACCTACTACGTTTCCTTCTTTCCCTTTTCCTACTACCGAATTCCAGTCACCCATGAGTATTAAATTTTCGTCTCCCTTCACTATCTGAATAATTTCTTTTAGTTCATCATACATTTCTTCAATTTCTTCGTCATCAGCAGAGCTAGTTGGCATATAAACTTGTACTACTGTAAAGGGCCGGCCGCGGTGGCCGTGCGGTTCTAGGCGCTCCAGTCCGGAGCCGCTGCTGCTGCTATGGTCGCAGGTGCGAATCCTGCCTCGGGCATGGGTGTGTGTGATGTCCTTAGGTTAGTTAGGTTTAAGTAGTTCTAAGTTCTAGGGGACTAATGACCACGGCAGTTGAGTCCCATAGTGCTCAGAGCCTTTTGAACCATTTGAACTGTAGAAGGCATGGGCTTCGTGTCTATCTTGGCAACAATAATGCGTTCACTATGCTGTTTGTAGTAGCTTACCCGCATTCCTATTTTCCTATTCATTATTAAACCTACTCCTGCATTACCCCTATTTGACTTTATATTTATAACCCTGTCTTCGCCTGACCAAAAGTCTTGTTCCTCCTGCCACCGAACTTTACTAAGTCCCACTATATGTAACTTTAACCTATCCATTTCCATTTTTAAATTTTCTAACCTACCTGCCCGATTAAGGGATCTGACATTCCACGCTCCGATCGTTACTAGACAGGATTAATGGAGCTCATCGAGAAAGTTCAAAGAAGAGCAGCACGTTTTGTATTATCGAGCAACAGGAGAGAGAATGTCACAGACATCATACAGGATTTGGGTTGTCCATAATTCAAACAAGAGCGTTTCTCGATGCGGCGGGATCTTCTCACGAAACTCCAGTTTCCTGCTCCGAATACAAACATAATTTTTTGACGCCGACCTGCATAGGGAGAAACAACCATCGTTATAAAATAAGGGAAATTATAGTTCGCACGGAAAGCTGCAGGTGTTCATTTTTTCCGCTCTCTGTTCGAGAGTGGAATAATGGAGAATTATTGTGAAGGTGGTTGAACCCTTTACCAGGGACTTAAGTGTGATTTACAGAGTATCCACGTAGAAGTAGATCTCTGGAAGCTGTCTTCTTGCACGTCTTGCTCTACATGTTAAAGAGTGGAGCGGGACTCAAGGGAGTTTTAAGTTTTCTTAATTTCTTAAGAAATGTCTGGATCGTCTTGCCTTTCACCGTCAGTTCGTTCGCTTTGGCGTCAGTATCTTGATTTGGTCTCAATTCGCGTTGCGCAGATTGCAAATTCGCTCGGGCTGGATGTTGGCGTCTATGCGAATGCTGATGAATGCAGTATTTTCTGTTTTCCATCCAACTCCTTGTCTTCAGTTTTTACGTATCTTGTTCGTCGTTTCTTTTGGGTGTCATGTGTGTCCTTGTTCCTGCCTAGTTACGTCACTGGACGTTGGTGATACTTTATTATGGATGACAGCGCTACTTTTCTTGGAGCTAACCTTGTGGACCCTATGCCACAAAGTGAGAATGCCGTTCGAATGATGTAGCCAGTATGTGACAGGGGGCTTGGAATGTACTGAACTTGTCATGGTGTATTGCAGCTACGCCAACACCTGTCACTTGACAATAATTACTACGTCGAAGTGTACGTCTGCATGATCCCTTTGCGAATCACTCTTAAATACTTGGCCAAAGGTTCGTAGAACCGCTTTCAGATTATTTCTCTACCGTTTCACCCTGTAATAGCACGTGGATAAATCAACTCTTAAATTGTTCCGCTCAAGCTCCGATGCATCTTATTTTATCACAATGATCATATCTCTCTTTGCAGGTGAGAGGCAACTTTTGTTTTTGCATTCGAAGGATAAATTTGATGATTATGATGATGTAAGAAGACCTCGATACACGCCGCAACCAAAAATGTCTTCGTTTTAATGGGTGCCACCCCACCTCGTTTGTCTTATTCGCGACACTCTGTCTTCTATTACGCGATAGTGCCAAATAAGTTACCTTTCTTGAACTTTCTCGATGTGCTCCGCCAATTCAGTCTTGTGACGATCCTATGCCGAGCATCAGTTCTACAGAACAGGCCGGATAAATGTAAGGTAAGCAGTCTCTTTACGAAATTTGTTGCACCTTCTAACTGTTCTGCCTCTAAATGGCAGCCTTTGGTTTGCCTTCCCTACAGTATTGGGTATGAAATTAATCCATTGTAAATTACCCTAATTGTAATCCCCAGGAATTTAACTGAATCACCGACTTTTAAATTTGTGTGATTATCCTATAACCGAAATGCAATGAGATTTTTTTAGTACTCTTATAAAGGATCTCACACTTTTTATTGTTTAATCAACTGCAACTCTTCGCACCCTATAGATACCTCGTCTGTATTGTTTTGTAATACGCTTTTATATTCTGTTGATTTTTTAGACAGTAAACGACACCACTATGTGCAAACAGTGTACGTGGGCTGCCCAGATTGTCTCCTAAATATTTTGTACAGATTAATAGTAGCAGAGGCCCATAATGCTTCAATGGAGAACCTTACAAGTACATTCGGTTTCACTAAGTGACTTTCCGACAATTGCTATGAATTGTGATCTTGCTGACAGAAAATCGGGAATTTATTCACATAGCAGAGACGATACACCACAAGCATGCAATATGGTTAGAAGCTGCTAGTGAGGAAGGGCGTCAAAAGCCTTCCGGAAATTTAAAAATGTGGTATCAGTTTCAGGTCCTCTGTCGATAGCAGTCATTACTTCATCGAACAAAGAGCCAGTTGTGCCTCACGAGAGCGATACATTCTGAATCTGTGCTAGTTGTACATCAGAAGAACGTTTTCTTCGAGATACTATATTTCATAATAATGGAACACACTATATATTCCAAAATCCTACAACAAATCTGCCAATGACATGGTTCTGTATTTCAGCGGATAGTATCTCATTCTTTTCCTGAGTACTGACGTGGCCTGAGTAACTTTCCACTATTTAGCTACGGATCTTTCGTCTAGCGAGCGGTTGTACATTATTGCTAAAAACGGAGCTATTTCATCAGAATAATGCGAGAAGAACGTAATAACAGTAAACTGTAAAATGGAAGATTCTCTCTTACCAATGTGATCCACTACACCTGTGGTATATACGTACTTCCGAATCAATCATTTTGGTAGCTGTCCTTAATTCGAATTCTGGAATAGTTACTGCATCTTCTTTGGTGAAAAAATGACGGAAAACTGTATCTAATAACTCCGCTTTAGTGGCTCTGTCGTCGTTAACAGTACCATACCTATCGCGCAGTTAAGGTATTGATTGTGTCTTGCCGCTGATATGCTTTACATACGAGAAGAATCTCTTTGGATTTTATTCGAGATTTCGGAACAGAGTTACAGTATGGAAACTGTTAAAAGTAGTTCGAAATAAAGACCACTTTAAGCTTCAGGGAAATCCATACCATCACACTTGATGCAGTTTTGTCTGTTTGCAGTGACCGAACTCTCTTTTAGTGGTCAGTAATTGTGATTGCTTCACCTGTTTCTGATTTGTTGGACAGGGATCATCTCTTAGGTCACACTGAGAATCCGAATTTACGTTTTTTGTACGATATATGAAAGTGTAGCCTCATATATTTTATATCGCAGCAAATTAACAACTTGTCTATACATTATGTGTCATATGTGTTCTGAGGTGCTAGTTGTGTTTCAGACAGCAGCCTTATTGTACCTGGCAAACTCCAAAAGAGTTAGTTAGTTTCATGCTGCTTGGATCATTTTGCGCGACGAATCGCAAAGAAGTGGAACGAATCATTTTACATTCATATTGCAAATTAATTTGTAAATATGGCAACATGATAAACATTTTCATGGTTTTTTTTAGATATGCAGATATGAGTTAGTAATTTCTACCCATCACCCTTTACACATTACAAAATAGGAATTCTTCAACGGAATACAAGAGGTTGTCAAGCGCAAGCTTTTTCACTTTGTTTTGATATTTTACATTTCCGTCTGTCAGACATTTTATACCACTGAGTAAGTTATAAAAAATTTTATTTGCATCATTGTGCACCCCTCCTGTGCTTCAGACGTCCCTAACGTGGAGTAATGAATGTCAGTTTTTCCTCTGGTATTATGCACACATCAAAAATAAAAGTTATGCATCATCCCAGTTCCCAGAACTCCTGAAGATTGACGTTGACTGTAGGTATTGTATCACAGACCAAGTCCCTTTCACTGTTCAGAGATGTCACTAAACCCGCCCTAAGATGTAAACAACCATGCATGAGCAGCGCCTATTAGACGGAAGGATCTGACAGCCGATCACCACCAGACATTCCACCAGGAAAGAGGTATACGGGTCGTGTTGTCTGTAGTTCAACCATGCCTAGGCGGTCAGTACCGCGGTTCGATGGAGTCCGCATTGTTTCTTTGTGCCATGAAGGGCTCTCAACAGGGGAAGTGTCCAGGCGTCTCGGAATGACGTTGTTCGGCCATGGAGGAGATACAGAGGAGTTGTCGATGACATGCCTCGCTCAGGCCGCCCAAGGGCTACTACTGCAGTGGATGATCGCTATCTACGGATTCTGGCTGGGAGGAAACCTGACAGCATCGCCACCATGTTGAATAAAGCTTTTAGTGCAGGCACAGGACGTCGTGTTACGAATCAAACTGTGCGCAATAGGCTGCATGATGCACAACTTCACTCCCGACGTCCATGGCGAGGTCCATCTTAGCAACCACGACACCATGAAGCGCGGTACAGATGGGCCCAACAACATGCCGAATGGACTGCTCAGGATTGGCATCAAGTTATCTTCACCGATGAGTGTCGCATATGCCTTCAACCAGACAATCGTCGGAGACGTGTTTGGAGGCAACCCGGTCAGGCTGAACGCCTTAGGCACACTGTCGAGCGAGTGCAGCAGGGTGGAGGTTCCCTGTTGTTTTGGGGTGGCATTATGTAGGGCCGACGTACGTCGCTGGTGGTCATGGAAGGCGCCGTAATGGCTGACGACACGTGAATGCCATCCTCCGACCGATAATGCAACCATATCGGCAGCATGTCCGCCCCGGGTAGCTGAGTGGTCAGCGCGACGGACTATCAATCTAAAGGGCCCGGGTTCGATTCCCGGCTGGGTCGGAGATTTTCTGCGCTCAGGGACTGGGTGTTGTGTTGTCCTAATCATCATTATTTCATCCCCATCGACGCGCAAGTCGCCGAAGTGGCGTCAAATCGAAAAACTTGCACCAGACGAATGGTCTACCCAACAGGAGGCCCTCGTCACACGACATTTCATTTCATCGGCAGCATATTGGTGGGGCTTTCGTCTTCATGGACGGTAATTCGCGCCATCATCGTACACATCTTGTGAATGACTAGAGTAGCCAGCATGTTCTCCAGACATAACCCTACCGAACATGCCTGGGATGGATTGAAAATGGCTGTTGATAGACGGCGTGACCCACCAACCACTCTGAGGAATTACGCCGAATCGCCGTTGAGGAGTGGGGCAATCTGGACCAACAGTGCTTTGAAGAACTTGTGTACAGTATGCCAAGACGAATACAGGCATGCATCAACGCAAGAGGACGTGCTACTGGGTATTAGAGGTGCCAGTGCGTACAGCACTCTGGACCGCCACCTCTGAAGGTCTCGCTGTATGGTGGTACAACGTGCAATGTGTGGTTTTCAGGAGCAATTAAAAAAGGGCAGAAATGATGTTTATGTTGACCTCTATTCCAATTTTGTGTACAGGTTCCGGAACTCTCGGAACCGAGGATAAGCAAAACTTTTGTTGATGTGTGTAGTTACGTAAATCATTTTTTTCTTTTGAACTGTAGTGGGTTATTTACAACAAACTTCATCAGGGTATAAATGTACTGTGAAGCAGCAGTGAAAACGCCCATCTCCTTAAACAGATGTCTATCAGATGATCATGGGTGAGCACCCCTTATTATTCTCGCAGCACGTTTTTGAGCAACGAAGACTTTCTTTCTTAATGAGGAACTACCCAGAACATTACTCCACATGACATTATTGAATTAAATTATGCAGAATATGTCAGCTTACCGATTTGTCTCTCCCCAAGATTTGTAATGAGCCTAAGTGCAAATGTGGTTGAACTAAGTTGTTTTAGGAGCTCCAAAATGTGCTTTTCCAGTTTAAATTGTCATAAATATGAACACCTAAGAATTTTGAAATTTACACGCTATTTATTACTGTCTCATTAAGTGTTACATTTATCATTGGTGTAGTACCCCAAAAAAAATGGAAATGAGCGTATGGCATCGTTGGCCGGGAGGCCCCATTCGGGGAAGTTCGGCAGCCAAGTTTTATTTCAATCGACGCCACATCAAGCGACTTGCGCGCCAGTGATGAGGATGAAATGATGATGAGGACAACACAACACCCAGTCCACGAGCGGAGAAAAACTCCAACCCGGTCGGGAATCGAACCCGGGCCCGCTTGCCTGGGAGGCGAGTACTTTGCCACCCAGCTAAGCAGGCGGAGTTGTAGTACCAAAAAATGTGGAGAACTGAACAGGGTGTGTCTGTTTAAAATTGAGGATGAGACCATAGGCAGAAAACCAGTCGGTGATACTTTTAAGAACATTGTTCACCATTTCTTCTATTCCTGTATGTATGGTTGCGCCACGAGTAAGTACAGGCACGGATTTGAGGAGTTCTTGTAAATTTCACGCTGCTATGACTGGAAGGTAGTAGTTACAGGACTGATTGCCACGTCGGGTGGCAGGCGCGGGCGATTTTGATATTTAGCAAACGATTCTGCGAGGCAGGATTATGACACCTCTCGCAGGCGAGAAGACACGTCCCTGGGGGCAATGTACACAACTGTGAAGTAATTAGGGCAGCACAGGACACTGACGTGCTATGAAGAACCGCGACATTGCAGTTACAGCAATGGCTAGTGACCTGTGTGTAGGGGTCGAAGTGGACTGAGGAAAGCTGAAAATGTAATTGTTAAAGAGCACTCCACTTGTCCCCTCCGAGGAACTAAGTCAGAGGCGTACGAAAAAGAGATATACACTACTGGCCATTAAAATTGCTACACCACGGATTGTAGCCTATCGTGATTGCGGTTTATCGTTTCGCGACCTTGCTGCTCGCGTTGGTCGAGATCCAATGACTGTTAGCAGAAAATGGGATCAGTGGGTTCAGGAGGGTAATGCGGAACGCCGTGCTGGATTCCAACGGCCTCGTATGACTAGCAGTCGAGATGACAGGCATCTTATCCGCATGGCTGTAACGGACAGTGCAGCCACGTCTCGATCCCTGCAAGGTAACAACCATCTGCACCAACAGCTCGACGACGTTTGCAACAGCTCGAAGACCATGGCTGCGGTTACCCTTGACACTACATCACAGACAGGAGCACCTGCGATGGTGTACTCAACGACGAACCTGGGTGCACGAATGGCAAAACGTCATTTTTTCGGATGAATCCAGGTTCTGTTTACAGCATCATGATGTTTGGTGACATCGCGGTGAACACACATTGGAAGCGTGTATTCGTCATCGCCGTAGTGGCGTATCACCCGGCGTGATGGTATGGGGTCCATTGGTTACACGTCTCGGTCACCTCTTATTCGCATTGATGGCACTTTGAACAGTGGACGTTACATTTCAGATGTGTTACGACCCGTGGCTCTACCCTCCACTCGATCCGTGCGAAACCCTACATTTCAGCAGGATGATGCACGACTGCGTGTTGCAGGTCCTGTACTGACCTTTCTGGATACAGAAAATGTTCGACTGCTGCCCTGGCCAGGACATTCTCCAAATCTCTCACCAATTGAAAACGTCTGGTCAATGGTGGCCGAGCAACTGGCTCGTCACAGTACGCCAGTCCCTACTCTTGATGACCTGTGGTATCGTGATGAAGCTGTATGGGCAGCTGAACCTGAACACGCCATCAAAGCTGTGTTTGACTCAATGCCCAAGCTTATCAAGGCCGTTATTACGGCCAGAAGTGGTTGTTCTGGGTGCTAATTTCTCAGGATCTGTGCACCTAAATTGCGTGAAAATGTAATCACATGTCAGTTCTAGTATAATATATTTGTCCGTTGAATACCCGTTTATCGTCTGCATTTCTTCTTTGTGTAGCAATTTTAATGGCCATTAGTGTAATTAAGCGAGGCCAGAGGCTCAAATCAGGCATTCGTGTCACCATTCTGTCCGTGTCTAGAACCAGAGAGACCTTGTGGTGATGGATATTGGCGGCCAAGCGGCCCGCTGAAACTACCTCCAACCTCAGCTGCACGGACGTGTCATAGCTGTGGCCAGGTGGGCCGCACCTTGGAGCTGCACTGGCGTTAGGAGCGAGTGGGCGGCTGGTTTCCTCTCTCTGGGTCACCTCGTCCGACGGACTGCAAGCTGCCGTCCGCAGGGGAGGAGCCAGGGCGCTGACCGAGCTGCCCTCGGAGGACGGCCGGAGGTGCTAAGGCTCAGTACAACGACGGCGGGCGGCTGAATCCCTTCGGCGCTCTATATGGGGTCCACGAGTTGCACTTGAAGAAGAAGTCAGCCGTGTCGCAGGCTCCCGGAGCAGCCAACACACGCGGCGGCCGCTTGGGCACGGCGTGAGTAGGAGCACTACGTCTGCAACACTGGGCGACGGACACGATGCAGCAGATTCCGGCATTGGCATTGGCCAATGCACGCAAGCTGCGCGGCGCCTTCACCAAGATCAGTGAAAGGCCGACAGTGTACCTTTGACGCAATAAAGTCAATGACACACTTGCTGCTGATTCACTACTCGCTTCAGCGTGAGTCACCACTCTCTCCCGATATTAACCTTTCGGTCGTTCTTACATATTACAGCCCCTGAGCTCGGGGGGTTGTAACAGTATGCTTGTATTGATTACAACACGAGTGTCATGTGCAAAAAGAACTAATTCTGCTTGCTGTAAGATATGTTTCAAATTGTCCAAATATTAAAGCTTTCATAACAGTATGAGGTCCAATATTGTTAGAAAATAGCCAAATCACTTTGAGTCCTGGCTCATGCAGTCTAATAATAGTAAAAGAACTAATTTGTTTAAAAATATGGCTTCACTGTGTCCACCACCACCAATAATAATGTCAACAAGCTGCTCTTTATGCATAATGGGAAGCCTACAACTATCAAATTTCTGATATCTGTGATATATAAAATTAAATGTAACACGTGGCTGAGTTTTTATATAGGACAGACAACGAGAGCATTTAAGATCCTGATTTCGAGAGCACTTACTTGAAAAGACGGTGAAAATTCATACAACTTTTGGGGACCATCTCATAATCGAGAAATACACTTTTCCTCCTCCATGTTTATTTAATATGGAAATTTTGCATATGTTGACAAGGGCTACAAAATGATCCTCTTAGAAGAGTTTGAAACATAAAAACATTCTTACTAAATTTCGAGGACTTGTTGAATGAATAGTATGCATTGAAAAACAGATACTGTTTCGATTACGCACCATCTCTCATAAAATGATGAAAGTCAGCCCATTTCATTTAGATAGGCTATTAATGTCAACAATATGTTAAGCAGAACTCTGTGCCATGTTTTTCGGAAGTATTATATATAAAAGTTCCTTTTATATACGTTAGTTACACTTTTTATTTGCTTTTATACCTGTTATATATAAATTCCTTTTTATATACCGTCGTTACACTTTTTGTATGCTTTTATATGTGTTACTTATAAGTTGGTTTTTATATACCTTAATTGCACCTTTTATATGTTTTCATATATATTCCTTGCTGATAGCACAACATGACCACATATACAGGGTGATCCATTGATCGTGACCGGGCCAAATATCTCACGAAATAAGCGTCAAACGAAAAAACTACAAAGAACGAACTTGTTTAGCTTGAAGGGGGAAACCAGATGGCGCCATGATTGGTCCGCTAGATGGCGCTGACATAGGTCAAACGGATATCAGTTGCGTTTTTTAAATTATGAACCCCCATTTTTTATTACATATTCGTGTAGTACATAAAGAAATATGAATTTTTTTTTTGGACAAATTTTATCGCTTTGTGATAGATGGAGCTGTAATAGTCACAAACACATGACTCACAATTTTAGACGAACAGTTGGTAACAGGTAGGTTTTTTAAATTAAAATACAGAACGTAGGTATGTTGATTAGAGGGTTGGATTCCCTCTCTTCTTCATCGAAGAGTATTACTGCCTGGGCTACTCTCAGGGTGCACCTTCGACGTGGAAGATTCCCGCCGTTTCCCTGCCGTGTCGTCTGCTTGCCGTCCATACTGCCTGCCGGTGCTCGCCGCCGCCGCCGCCGCCGCCGCCGCCGCCGCCGCTTGGTCGCCGCCTTCCGGTCCTCGCCGCCGCCGCCGCCGCCGCCGCCTGGTCGCCGCCTGCCGGGGCTCGCCGCCGCCGCCTGGTCGCCGCCTGCCGGTGCTCGCCGCCGCCGCCGCCGTCGCCGTCTGCGCCGCCGTTTGGCCGCCTTCCGGTCCTCGCCGCCGCCGCCGCCGCCGCCGCCGCCGCCGCCGTCGCCGCCTGCCGGGGCTCGCCACCGCCGTCGCCTGCCGGTGCTCGCCGCCGCCGCCACCGCCGCCGCCGCCGCCTGCCGGTCGCCGCCGTCGCCGTCTGGTCGCCGCCGCCGCCCTTCTCGCGCGCCGCCGCCATGTCCCAACCCACCACCACTACCACTATCATTTTCACCTCTCCCTCCGCTGCTCCAACCACCATCACATGGAGCTCATCCTCCACCCCACTTCCCGTCCTTCCTTCTCTCCCTGTCCACCCCACCCCTGCGACACTTTCGGCTGTACCCACCCCCAACTCCTCTTCCCCTATCACTGTCGCCCCATCGCCAGCTACAGACTTTCCGCCGCTCCCCGCACCGCCTTCGACAGGCTCCAAGCCAGCACGGATCTCTGCTCGACGTTCCACAGTCTCAGTGACACCCACGCCCCCACCGTCTGCGTCTTCCGCTGCTCAGGGTGGTCCTGCCCCCCGCCATCTCCCCCTGCAACCCGTCCCCCTGCCCCCTCCCCACCCAGTGGTGTCCACGAAACCTTCCAAGCGCCCGAATGCTGATCCTTCCCCCGAAGTCTAGTCCAAAAAAACCCCCAATCCCCGTGACCCACCCACTCCCATGGACGCGGCCCCGACCCCCGGCCCCGCCACGCCTGCCACCCACACCTTTGTCCTCTCCAATCCTGACCCTCAATTCCTTGATGCCCGCTCCCTCACTCTCGCCATCCGGAAATACTGCCCCAATGCTCCCATCTCCCAACTGATTCCTCGCAAGGACTCGGTCCTCATAAAATCCCCCAATGCTTCCTTCCACACCGACCTCCTCTCCCGCATCCCTCGTATCCAATTTGGCCAACGTGCAACCCTCACCCCCTAACACACCCCGTCCTCTCCCCGTCAGCCTCAACCTCCCCGACGTCCGCCGACCTTCACCGCTGTGATCACGAAGCTTAGCCCCGTGATCACGGAGGCTGAGGTGTTGGCGGAACTCAACTCCCGGCCCGACATCGAAATCCGCTCGGCCCGTCGCATCTTCAATGATGCCGGGCCGACTTTTCTCATGCGGATATTCACTGAATCCTCCTCCTCCATTGACCGCCTCCTCACCGAGGGAGCCCTCATCTACAATCAGCGCCATAAGGTGGACCCCTCCCGTTCCCCAGTCCAATCCTACCGCTGCCAACGCTGTCTCACCTACAACGACCACGTTACCTCTGCCTGCAAGAACCCCCCTACTTGTCCCCACTGCAAAGCTTCCCACTTCCTCAAGCATTGCCCCAACCTCACCTCTCCCCCCTCCTGCAACACTTGTAATGAACCCCATCCTACCTACTCCTCGAAGTGTAAAGCGAAACCTCCACCAGTAACCCCTGAGCTCACCGTCCCTGTCCGTCCTGTTGATGACCCCATCCACCCCAACAACTCGCTCCGTCCTCCCCCTACTGCTGAGGACATCATCCGTTTCACCACCATTGTGCTCCAAAACATCCACCCCTTCCAGCGCTCCCACACTCTTTCCCAAATCGCCCTCGCTGCCCGTTCCATCTTCCATCTTACCACCTATGCCACTTACTCCCACAACCAGGCCCACTTCACCTTCACCCCCCTCACCACCCTTGTCTAACTCTCCACTCCCATGGCACAACAACCATACCGTATCCTGTACCACAACATTCGCTCCCTGCCCACCCACAAACTCCTCTTCCTCCACACCCTACGTCAACACCGCGTGGATGCCTTCGTCCTAAATGAAACCTTCCTTCAACCCCGTCTCTCCGTCTCCACGGCTCCTTACACTCTACACCGCACCGATAACCCGTACCCTCTCGCGCGTGGCGGAGTTGCTATTGGCCACCTCAAGCACCTCCCTGTCCGGCCCCAACCTCTCCTTAACAATCCTGCCGAGCATCTCACCCTCAGCCTCTTCTTCCCCACCCTTACCATCACCTGTGCCACCATTTATGTCCGCCCTCGCACCCCCATCCCGTACGATTTCCTGGCCCACATTGACCGCACCTTCTCCACCTACGTGATTGCCGCTGACCTCAATATCCACAGCCGTGATCCTGCCGACCTCCGGCGGTGGCATCAGTTTCTCACCACTCTCCAGGGAGACCTGGTTCCCCTGCCTCAGCACACCCGGCCCGAATCCAACACCACTCCTGATGTGGTCCTTGCCTCTCCGAACCTCCTTGGGCGCATCACCGCGGATGTCCTTGACCTCATTGGCAGTGACCATGCTCCTGTCCTCCTCACTATCTCTAATGGTCGCCATCCCCGCCACGCTCCTCGCCCTGACGTCCCTCCTAAACTTGTCCATGATTACTCCCGTGCCAACTGGGATGCCTACCGGGATTCCACTCACACCCAGGTTGACGGCCACGACCTTACCCTCCAGTCTCCTGATGACATCACTCGCGCTGCTGCCTTCCTGCACCAGACATTGTCTGACGCCGTCGCCACCCATATCCCCACCAAAGCCATCCACCCTCACCGCCCCACCCTGCCTCCACAGGCCGTCCTTCTCCTTCGAGAGTCCCGCCGCCTCTACCGCTCTTTTCTCCGCACTCGTGACCGGGATACACTTACCCGCCACCGGCAATTACAGCGACACATCCGCAACCTGCTTGTTGCGAAGAAACGCTGAGCCTGGGGCCAGACATGTACACGACTCAACACCACACTCCCCATCAACTCTTCCAAGTATTGGTCTGCCTTCCACCGCCTTACTGGGAACCGCCCCACCCCCCAGTACCCTCTCCTCCTTAATGACCGTCCCTTTCCTGACAACCTCAGTAAGGCCAACCACTTTGCCTCCCACCTCTCTGATGTTTTTTCCATCCCAGATGATCCCCACTTTGATTATTCCCTCTTCCCTGATGTCATGGACCGTACGAATACCTCTGTTCCTCCCCTTGCTCCTAGCTTCCAGTACTTGGGCCACACCCCACCTTCTGCACTTAACACTCCCATCACTACACAGGACATCGGCCTCACACTCCGCACTAAACCCAACACTGCTCCCGGCCACGACTGCGTTACCTACCGCCACCTCAAACACTGCCCTCCCTCCTTCCTTTCCCTCCTTGCCACCCTCTACAATGTCATCCTTGCCACTGGCTTCTATCCCGACCTGTGGAAAACCTCCCGTATCCTGATGTTCTCCAAACCCAATAAGCCTCCATCTGATGCCTCTTCCTATCGTCCTATCTGTCTCACATCGGTGTTCAGCAAGCTCTTGGAATCCATCCTTTCCCGGCGCATCCACCTCCACCTCCACCAAAACCACCTCCTCCCAAACACCCAATGTGGCTTTCGACCTTCCTTCTCTGCTGATGACCAACTCCTCCGCCTCACTCATCTCCTCTCCCTCCAGCTTAACTCCCGTCGCTCCGCCATTTTTGTCTCACTTGACCTCGAAAAGGCCTACGACCGTGTCTGGCATCCCGGTCTCCTGTTTAAACTCCAAACCTACGCCCTTCCTATCAACTACATCCGTCTGGTGGCCTCCTTCCTCTCCCACCGCCCTTCCTATGTTACCATCCATCATGCCACTTCCCACACCTTCTACCCCTCTGCCGGTGTGCCCCAGGGCTCTGTCCTCTCCCCTCTCCTCTACCTCCTGTACACGGCATATATGCCCCAACCCCCCCCCTCCAGTACACCTCTTGCAATATGCTGATGACACCGCATTCCTCGCCCTCGCTCCTAACCTCCAACGGTCCCAACGCCTTCTCCAGAATCACCTTGACCTATTTGCTGCATGGTGTAACCAATGGCTCCTGAAACTCAATCCTTCCAAGACCCAGGCAATCATCGTAGGTCGTACCACTCGCTCCTTCCGGCTCCTGGATTTCTCCCTTACTGTCTGCGCACGTCCTGTCCGCCTCACCCCCACCCTCACCTACCTTGGCCTCACCATTGACCGTCACCTCACCTGGATACCTCATCTCCGCTCCATCCAATCCAAAGCCCACAACCGCCTCCAACTCCTCAAACTCCTCTCTGGCCGGACATGGGGGTTGCACCCCTCTACCATCCTCCACACCTACAAATCCTTCATCCGTCCCATCCTCTGTTATGCCAGTCCTGCCTGGATATCTGCCCCCCCCCAAATTCTATCAGTCCCTCCAGATCCTTGAGCGTCATGCACTCCGCCTCGCCTTCCGTATCCGCCTCCCGTCCCCCACGCGGATCCTCTATGATCTCATTCCTTTCCCCCATCTGCTCCTATTCCTCGAACATATCCGCATCCTCTACACCTCCCGCCGTCTCGAACCCCCTCACCCCCTGGTTGCTCCTCTCCTCTCCCATCCCCACCCCCTGTCACGTCTTCACTGTTGTGTCCCCCCTACCCTCCATCTCTCCACCCTCCATCTCCTTTCCCAAGGTGGCTTCCGTCAACTCCCCCTCCCGGATGATGCCCTCTGTCCCTCCATTTATCCTTCCTATCAACTCTGATCCTCAATCCCCCTCCTTTCCTCTGTCCTTTCCCTGGGCTCCCTCTTCCCCCCTCCCTTCCGTCCTATTTTCTCCCCACTCAACCTCTCCCTACCTCCCTTCTCCCCCCCCCCCAGTCCTTTTGTATTCCCCTCCTCTGCCTACCCCACTCCCTGTCGCGTCTGCCCCCCACCCCTCTTATGGGTCCTCATCCTCCTTCAGCTCCTTTCCCGGCTCCCCCCTTCGCTTTTCCTCTCCTTTCCCCCCTTTTTTGTTTTCCCCTCTTCTGTCCAGTTTCCCCCCACCTGCTCTCGACTGTGGTGTCACATTTGCCCACTTTTTAGTGCAGTGTTCCAGTGACTATTCAGTGTTGTTTGTCTTTCTCGTGTTGCGAACAGAAACCATGCTGTCGCTAGGTGTGAATTTTATGTCCTTTGCGAACAGAATCCAGACTGTCGCCGTGTTTTTTTAATTGTCTATTGTTTTCCCTGTCTGCTTCGTATGTATTTTTCTTAGCATCATCATCCCTCTGTTGTTGTTTTAAGTTCCACGATTTCTTTTCGCCTTGTTACTCTCTAAGTCTCCGATTTTATCGCCTGTTTTTTTTATTATTTGTTCTCTTGATCTTTGTCACAAAATCTGTCGGCTGAAGAGCGGCATACTAAGCTGCTGCCAGCCCGCCCCCTTCGGGGGAAGTTGAAATTCAATAAATGAAAAAAAAAAAAAGTAGGTATGTTTGAACATTTTATTTTGGTTGTTCCAATGTGATACATGTACCTTTGTGAACTTATCATTGCTGAGAACGCATGCTGTTACAGCGTGATTACCTGTAAATAGCACGTTAATGCAATAAATGCTCAAAATGATGTCCGTCAACCTCAATGCATTTGGCAGTACGTGTAACGACATTCCTCTCAACAGCGAGTAGTTCGCCTTCCGTAATGTTCGTACATGCATTGACAATGCGCTGACGCATGTTGTCAGGCGTTGTCGGTGGATCACAATAGCAAATATCCTTCAACTTTCCCCACAGAAATAAATCCGGGGACAAAGATCCGGTGAACGTGCGGGCCATGGTATGGTGCTTCGACGACCAATCCACCTGTCGTGAAATATGCCATTCAATACCGCTTCATCTGCACACGAGCCATGCGCCGGACATCCATCATGTTGGAAGTACATCGCCATTCTGTCATGCAGTGAAATATCTTGTAGTAACATTGGTAGAACATTACGTAGGAAATCAGCATACATTGCACCATTTAGATTGCCATCGATAAAATGCGGGCCAATTATCCTTCCTCCCATACATTAACCAGCCAAGGTCGCTGATGTTCCACTTGTCGCAGCCATCGTGGATTTTCCGTTGCCCAATTGTGCATATTATGCCGGTTCACATTACCGCTGTTGGTGAATGATGTTTCGTCGCTAAATAGAACGCGTGCAAAAAATCTGCCATCGTCCCGTAATTTCTCTTGTGCCCAGTGGCAGAACTGTACATGATGTTCAAAGTCGTCGCCATGCAATTCCTGGTGCATAGAAATATGGTACGGTTGCTATCGATGTTGATGTAGCATTCTCAACACCGACGGTTTTTGAGATTCCCGATTCTTGCGCAATTTGTCTGCTACTGATGTGCGGATTAGCCGCGACAGCAGCTAAAACACCTACTTGGGCAACATCATTTGTTGCAGGTCGTGGTTGACGTTTCACATTTGCTGAACACTTCCTGTTTCCTTAAATAACGTAACTATTCGGCGAACGGTCCGGACACTCGGATGATGTCGCCCAGGACACCGAGCAGCGTACATAGCACACGCCCGTTGGGCATTTTGATCACAATAGCCATACATAAACACGATATCGACCTTTTCCGCAATTGGTAAAAGGTATATTTTAACGCGGGTAATGTATCACGAAGCAAATACCGTCCGCAGTGGCGGAATGTTTCGTGATATCATATACTTATACGTTTGTGGCTATTACAGCGCTATCTATCAGAAAGCGAAAGAAGTGGTCCAACAAAAAGATTCATTATTTCTTTACGTATTACACGAATATGTAAAAAAAAGGGGGTTCCTATTTAAAAAAAACGCTTTTGATATTCGTTTGACTTATGGCGGCGCCATCTAGCGGGCCAACCATAGCGTCATCTGGTTTCCCCCTTCAAGCTAGACAAGTTTCGTTCTTTGTAGTTTTTTCGCTTGACGCTTATTTCGTGAGACATTTGGCCCGGTCACTATCAATCGACAACCCAGTACATGTGATTCATTCATAGTAAATTATCAAGCTATTGTGAAGGCATCGATGTTGATGTAGCATTCTCAACACCGACGGTTTTTGAGATTCCCGATTCTTGCGCAATTTGTCTGCTACTGATGTGCGGATTAGCCGCGACAGCAGCTAAAACACCTACTTGGGCAACATCATTTGTTGCAGGTCGTGGTTGACGTTTCACATTTGCTGAACACTTCCTGTTTCCTTAAATAACGTAACTATTCGGCGAACGGTCCGGACACTCGGATGATGTCGCCCAGGACACCGAGCAGCGTACATAGCACACGCCCGTTGGGCATTTTGATCACAATAGCCATACATAAACACGATATCGACCTTTTCCGCAATTGGTAAAAGGTATATTTTAACGCGGGTAATGTATCACGAAGCAAATACCGTCCGCAGTGGCGGAATGTTTCGTGATATCATATACTTATACGTTTGTGGCTATTACAGCGCTATCTATCAGAAAGCGAAAGAAGTGGTCCAACAAAAAGATTCATTATTTCTTTACGTATTACACGAATATGTAAAAAAAAGGGGGTTCCTATTTAAAAAAAACGCTTTTGATATCCGTTTGACTTATGGCGGCGCCATCTAGCGGGCCAACCATAGCGTCATCTGGTTTCCCCCTTCAAGCTAGACAAGTTTCGTTCTTTGTAGTTTTTTCGCTTGACGCTTATTTCGTGAGACATTTGGCCCGGTCACTATCAATCGACCACCCAGTACATGTGATTCATTCATAGTAAATTATCAAGCTATTGTGAAGGCATCGATGTTGATGTAGCATTCTCAACACCGACGGTTTTTGAGATTCCCGATTCTTGCGCAATTTGTCTGCTACTGATGTGCGGATTAGCCGCGACAGCAGCTAAAACACCTACTTGGGCAACATCATTTGTTGCAGGTCGTGGTTGACGTTTCACATTTGCTGAACACTTCCTGTTTCCTTAAATAACGTAACTATTCGGCGAACGGTCCGGACACTCGGATGATGTCGCCCAGGACACCGAGCAGCGTACATAGCACACGCCCGTTGGGCATTTTGATCACAATAGCCATGCATAAACACGATATCGACCTTTTCCGCAATTGGTAAAAGGTATATTTTAACGCGGGTAATGTATCACGAAGCAAATACCGTCCGCAGTGGCGGAATGTTTCGTGATATCATATACTTATACGTTTGTGGCTATTACAGCGCTATCTATCAGAAAGCGAAAGAAGTGGTCCAACAAAAAGATTCATTATTTCTTTACGTATTACACGAATATGTAAAAAAAAGGGGGTTCCTATTTAAAAAAAACGCTTTTGATATCCGTTTGACTTATGGCGGCGCCATCTAGCGGGCCAACCATAGCGTCATCTGGTTTCCCCCTTCAAGCTAGACAAGTTTCGTTCTTTGTAGTTTTTTCGCTTGACGCTTATTTCGTGAGACATTTGGCCCGGTCACTATCAATCGACCACCCAGTACATGTGATTCATTCATAGTAAATTATCAAGCTATTGTGAAGGCATTGCTAATTACGCATATAAATTTTTTTTCGTGATTTTCTTTGGATTTCTATTCTTTTCCTTTTGTTCATATGGGGATTTCTAATTGTGATTATGTAACATTCTACTGTGGTTTTCAAATGTAAAGATGTAATTGTGATTATTTCGTTTGCCAATGGATAAATATGTTTCTTGCTTTGTACCCGTGGTAAAGTTTTAAAGTTCTCTTTTGGAATATTATTAATTGTGAAAAATGCAGTCAATAACATTTATAAAGATTTATGTAATTTACGATAACGATATAACATCTATAGACAGGGGACAGCGATAGTGATATCGATAGTCGAAAGGTTGTTGTGTAGTAGAGGGGATGGTGTATGGTGTGTCTGTGAAGCGTGCGCGGAAAAATAGTACCGTGTTTTATGAAAAGCATACGTAATTGTGTGGATAGTGATACCGAACTATCAGATTGTTAATTCTCTTTACCACTGCGGTATGTAATGCCATCGCCAGCGAACTTTAAGAGCAAATAAACTGGACTGTGAAAGTGCCGCTAACAATACTTTGTTGTGGCCGACACGAACAGTGCTTTTATGCGAATGAACTTTGCTGGTGTTGGTTTTGGGTGGTGGAACTGTTGTCTATCACATTCCATCAAGCCGTGAAAGTGAAGGTTTTAATTATCTGTGCAATATAAATGACTTTCAGTGACGCTGTCGAAGTTTGAAATGCGAGAAAAGAGTGGACATCGTTTACGGTGTGCTTCACACACAAGAACAATTCTATGACCTGTGTATTTGTGGCTAAGACTATATGAATGTGACGAACTGTGTAATTATGGATGATAGCGTCACGGAGAGTGCATAAAGTGTAAAAACGAGCGATGTCTACGTAATGTACTTTGAAAGAGAGGACATGTCAACAACGGTCGTATACTGGCGTCTTGCGGTTTGTTAATCACTACGGGGTTAATGATATAGCTGTGCCGGAACTTTATTTGCGTTTCGCCGGAGAAGATTAACCAGCGGAACTGCCTGTATACTGCTCTCATCATCGTAATCCGCCGACATCGTGCTGCCCAACGCAACGCTTCGTTTGCAACAAAAAGTTAAGAGAATTCGCCGAACGCTATCCCCTGACCTAGAAACTTTCTTTCTCTATTAAAAGTATAAGAATTATAGACTCTATTCAAATAAATTCTTTATTTAGTTTATGTCTGCTTTCTGCCAACTAAAATAAAATTACAGTCAGCGAATTAAAAGTTGCCTGATAGTCATTGTTGAAACACCAGTAAATATAAACTTCTTCCTCTCATTAGAACTAATTCTCCTTGCATGTCAAAATTATTGTAGTTATTTTATGTAGTTTTATGTATTGTTATGAGACTAGATATATGACAGTGACTAATAAGCGTATTTTGTCGCGAAATATGGCGTCGCGCGAAAATTACGGCGACCTCCATAATTGCTTGCGTTCTGACCAATAACGTAAAAGCTGCTATTCCCGTATTGGTGCATTTCCTGACGTGAGAGTGAATTATTAATGTCAGCTGTCAAATCATGTAGGGACTGTTTACCCAGTAATAAAAGTTTTTGATATTGTATTGCTACGAGTCGTAATATTAAGAGACACTGGTTATACTCAAAAGTGGGTAGATGTATGGTGAACCCCCCCCCCCCCAAGTGTCCATGCAATTATTAACAGTATTGTGTGTGATTAACGAAATTTAGTCACTTTTTCTGATTCCTTTCAGATATTGTCTTAGATGTCTTTGAAGTTTCAGAGAATATGAACACAATTTTGTCGCTCCAGGTTAATTTCAGAGCGGTTTCTCGTGAATATTAGAGTTTTCAGTTCATAAACAAAGTGAGATCGTGACCAATTGAGAAGTATAACAAAGAGTGTGGTTTTCCGACTAGAATTTTGGATGACTTCACAGTTCAGATTTTGATAATTATTTTTTCTGTGGGTCGAAGTCATCACACTATGTTTATAATTAACACTTACAATATGTATATTTTTCAACATGTCACAGCATAATGCTTCTGTGAAGATATTGAAATCTGCTTAACCAGTATTCAATAATTTTTCGTAATGCTTTACGGACATGTATGGCCACGCTCAAATGATGTACAATATCTCAAATTATGTAGGCTTCTGAAGATGACAGATTAATCTGTTGAAACCGGTAAAGTGAAATAGATTTCCTTTTTGTGCAACTGACGGTTGAAATTCTTTATGAAACAATATAGTATGTGCTTCGGTTAATTGTCAACAGCGCGCTGCTACTATTATGACCATAAACGTGTAGATTCCGATTATAAAATCATCAATTACATTTCACAATGCAGATCAGAAGATTTGCTGTACTATCGAATATAAATGATAATTAGCGTATTAAAATACTAACAGATCTTAGGGTCTAAGCATACATGTATCACTTTGATGTAATGTAACTCCATATCAGATTCCGTCATCACAGCAGACGTCGTGCTGTTACTATTAATAATTATCCAAAGGTTTGTGCTTGTTCTTGTAATGCTGGGTGACCTCTGCTGTTAAAAGGCCTTCGGGTCAACACGAAATGTCTAAGAGAACAATACGGTAAAAGCACGAATTCTGTTGTTCGTTTCAAGAGCTGGAGCAATTTCACTCGGCTTAATTTTAATGAGTTCAGATGCCATCAGCTCTAAATCTCTTAAAGTAAGAGGATTTACTTCTGAAGTTAACGAGTTGTTTCTTTCCAAGAGCAGAGGCTAAGAGCCTGTTTCACTATTAACGCACCAATTGGCATCACTGGCTACAGCCGAATAGTTGTCTGCGTGTCACCTTGACAGCATCCACGCCACTGAATTTAGAAACTTTCTTTTTCCTGTTTTGGTTTGAATGCGTTTTTCGTGGGTATCAAGCTCTACAGAATAATTAGTGAAATGGCATTACAATTTTCGTGATTGTATTGGCAGTAAAGCATCACTGCAATGCCTGAAGATCAATACCTGTTACGAAAAACTGAATGGACGAAATATAGCTTACACCTGCCTATTTGTTGAGAGACCATCAGATACGGAATTTGTATTTACTTTTGTAAATATTTTTGTAATATTTCGTTACCTGTTCATTTGTTTTACTCTTGAAAACTAAGACCTTCATCCTCTCTCTTCATCGAACCAGGCATTCACAGTGATTCTCTTTACAATTTAATTTACACTTTGACTAGAAGATCAGTCACACGTTTTACGAAAAAATGAATGGTGTAAATAAGTACGCTGAACTGACAGGTCATTATAGAGATAGCGGAATACGGTACATGCTGGTACAAGGCCAATTATTATTTCGAGTACGAGTACCGTACTTCTCACACGGCGTTGTGGTGCAAGGGAAATGAGCATGCTAGTGTGGAGGCTGCTACAGAAAGACCTGATAACTTGCAATGAAAAGAACAGTCAAACATTTAAAGGGAGAAAATTATTTAAATTTATAATAGATATACAACAATTGGTGAAGTACCATTAACGTTTCCATAATTTTATTAGAAATACGTTTGCACTACAAGACACAAAAATTAGTGCTGTATGGATGAAACTAAGTTTAAGTCTAAAGTTATTACATTCTTGAAAAATGAAGACGTTTAGCCTATCTTCATCTGACGAAGTATTCTCATTTTTTAGTAAGAAGTACAACGTATTCCATTATAAAGCATGCCATTCGATGTGACATTATAATAATGAAAATAATAACCGCTCTTCTCCTTCTTCCTATCTCTACGTATCAGGGCATATAATAACTGTGCTGGCTGCTTTGTTATCCCTGGTCTGCCAAAATATCCTTCACTTTCTGACTTCAATGTACTGTGCAATTTTTAAGTCTTATTGCACGATGAAAATGTTTATATATTACATCGAAACGCGTTAATAAAGAAATTAAAAATCATAACATTCATATTAATAAAAAGTGAAGTATCAAATATTAAAAATAAAACGAAGAGAACAACAGACAAAGGAATATGTAATACAGTGGAATACTGTAAGTAACAATCGAGATTTAAAAATTTGGTTACCTGCAGTAATAATAGGGAGGTTTGTTGTGTCTGGGATTACTTTTCATACCTCCGCCTCTAGCCCTGTAAAAGAAGTTTAATATGGTATCTTATTCCATTTTTAAATAATGGCATTCACTTTTTATGTACTGTGATCTTTTTCTGTAACCAGGAAAGTTACACCGGAAGTGTAAGATATTTCCAGATTTGAAACAAATGTCCCAAGGTACAACATAGTTTTGTAACTACACTCATGCTCATAAATTAAGGATAATTGCAGAATGTGGTGCCACACAACGTGGCACTACACAAAACTGGCGCTAATAGCGCAGGCACATAGGGAACACACAAGACACAGGTCTGAAAGTCCACGGTATTGGTGATACGTTGAGAAAACTGTCCCGAAACACATGTGCTACAAAACGCCACTGTTTCCTGCGCATGTTCCCCGACATCAATATGGGATATGATCACCATGCACACGTACACAGGCCGCACAACGGGTTGGCAGACTCTGGTTCAGATGGCCGAGCAGCTGCTGGGGTATAGCCTCCCATTCTTGCACCAGTGTCGTGGGGGTTTGAAGATGTGCAGCGATACGTCGACTGAGAGCATCCAAGACGTGCTCGATGGGTTTTAGGTGTGGAGAACAGGCAGGCCACTCCATTCGCCTGATATATTCTGTTTCAAGGTACTCCTCTACGATGGCACCTCGGTGGGGCCTTGCGTTATCATCCATCAGGAGGTTCAAATGGTTCAAATGGCTCTGAGCACTATGGGACTCAACTGCTGTGGTCATAAGTCCCCTAGAACTTAGAACTACTTAAACCTAACTAACCTAAGGACAGCACACAACACCCAGCCATCACGAGGTAGAGAAAATCCCTGACCCCGCCGGGAATCGAACCCGGGAACCCGGGCGTGGGAAGCGAGAACGCTACCGCACGACCACGAGATGCGGACCCATCAGGAGGAAGGTGGGACTCACTGCACCCCTGAAACGGCGGACATACTGGTGCAAAATGACGTTCCGATACACCTGACCTATTACAGTTCCTCTGTCAAAGACATGGAGGGGTGTACGTGCACCAATCATAATCCCACCCTACACCACCAAACCACGACCTCCATACAGGTCACTTTCAAGGACACTGAGGGGTTGGTATCTGGTTCCTCGTTCACGCCAGAAGAAAACCCGGCGAGAATCACTATTCAGACTATACCGGGACTCGTCCGTGAACATAACCTGGGACCACTGTTCCAATGACCATGTACTTTGTTCTTGACACCAGGCTTTACGGGCTCTCCGGTGACCAGGGGTCAGTGGAATACACCTTTCAGGTCTCCTGGCGAATAAACCATGTCTGTTCAGTCGTCTGTAGACTGTGCGTCTGGAGACAACTGTTTCAGTGGCTGCGGTAAGATCCCGAGCCTAGTAATCTACCCCTCATAACGTCATCAATATGTGTTTTTTGAGCCATTTGCAACTCACAGTCACCATTAGCACGTCTGAAAACGTCTGCACACTTACTCGCTGCACCGTACTCTGACATGCACCAACACACCTCTGCGTATGTAGACTACCGCCAGCGTCACCGTGCGACAACAGCAGGTCAGATGTCCCGCTTGGTCATACTTCGAGGTGATTTAAACCCCACAACCGCACACCAGAGCGTTGTTTCACCATGTATCAGCATTATCCTTAATTTATGAGCATGAGTGTAGGAACAAGTGCTTTACTGAAATTTAAAAGCGTAGCAATCGAGAAAATCTTGATAGTGTTGTATTCAGTAATTCTCTGTTGCGTTATTACTTTAACACACACCAACAACAGACAAAGAATGGGGTCTTGTGTTATTGTTTCCTATGACAACAGGCAGTTGACAGAAAATAAACTTTCGTTTTCAATAGAGGTAAAATTGTTAAAAGGTTAAAGTTCATTTGGCAATACCACACGTACCATGGTGAAAGACCTGCCGTTACGAGGTACAGTGCACGACAGAGGAAGCATGTGTTGATTGTCCAGGTCTTGAATAACTAGTTTTAAAAATATATAGAATTTTATCTGCCATAAAATTTTTAATTGAAGAATTAGCAATACCTTCGAAACAGCTGTAATATATGTAAAGCAGTTAAATCTAATGAGCTCAGAATATTTGCAAACGCTGCACACAACACAGCCACATGTCACACAACGACAAACACAATAGAAAACTCCAGATACTACTCATGGGTGGCTCTAGTGGGTATTTTTTGATGTGATTTTTAAATCTGCCACTAGATTGAAACTTCGCCCAGGAAGATTGGAACACCGCCGAGGAAGCACCATGTACTCCTGTATACGCTATCCTCAAGGTACAACACACTACCCCACTTATAGTAATGATTGTAAAAAAAGTGGGTAGGCTGAGGACAGCTTGGAGGACATTGACAAAAAGACACAACTGTTGGTTTGCCATTTGGCTCTAAAAAAGACGGCTGGGGTTTGGAGACGGGGACACTATGCCGATGAAAACTGGAAAGGCGATAGTCTCTTGCATCATTGCTTCACATCACAGGTGTGTTACCCAGAGTTTGTACCTCTGACATTTTCATGATATTGAGGAGGTGGAGAAAGATTTAGAGCCATGGATAGTGCAAGGCAATACAAATGACCAGTGGGATCTTGTGTTATTGTTTCCTATGACAATAGGTAGTTGACAGAAGGCCTGAGGTACCGATAGATCCTCTGACAGAGAAACTAACGAATAACACATACCGTTCGAACAGCAAGTAGATTATTTGGTCGCATTCAAGCTAACTATCAGAAAAATCCTTTGGTCGAAAGGTAGAATGTTACACATATATCTTTCGCCAATATTCATGAGTAGTTTAAGTCCCCTGAGGTCGTCTTTATTTTTCTCATGCTGAGATATGTCACAATAACAGAGAATTGACAAGAATAATCAGTGGATTAGTTTTTGTTTCCTTGATGTGGATTTATTTTACAGAATTTTTGAGTAGCATGTAGGCAAGAGAAAGTTTTACTGCAGGCTGTGTATTCTGCCCAATCTAGCTGTTAATATTGTTGAGTGGAGTGTTTGAAGGCATGAAGGAAAAAATGGATTACATGAATGAGCATGCTATCTACAGCTACACAATTACTTTTATTTATTTACTTTACTTATTTATTTATTTGTTTAGTTCACTTTCTTGACTTCAGAAATGGGCCGGTATATACAAAATGACATGTGCGCGCATTTTCATGATAATCAACTTCTTTTATTGACCCTGTTTTTGTTTTGAACATGAATTAAATTTACATTGGGATGCTAGCTTATGGCGGAGCTACAATCGAAAACACCACATATGCTCAAAAAAATTCAGCCACTTGTACATCTACATCAATGTCAAAATCAATTTTTAGATCCACAGCTACTTTAATACTCTGAAATTCAAACTTAAGTGCTTGGCAGAGTGTCATCGATCACTATTTCTCTACCATTCCACTGCGGAATAGTGCCCGGTGAAAACGGATGTTTAAATCTTTCTGTTATTTTATTATAGTGATCATTTGTCCCTATGTAGGCGGCACCGACAAAAAATTTTCGCAATTGGAGAAGAAAGTTGGTGATTGAAATTTCGTGACATGATCTCGCCGCAACGAAACACGCACTTGTTTTAATGATTGCTACCCCAGCTGACGTATCATATCCGTAACACTATCTCCCCTATGTACAAGACGAGATGCCCTTCTTTGAACTTTTTTGATGGCCTCCGACAGTCTGGTAAGGATACCACGCCGTGCAGCAACACTCCAAAAGAGGACGTACAAGCGTAGTGTAGGTAGTCTCTTTAGCAGATCTGTTGCATCTTCTAAGTGTTCTGTCAATATGACGCACTCTTTAATTTGCTTTCCCCACAACATTTTCTAAGAGATCGTTACAGTTTTATATGTTCTTATGTGTAGTCGCTAGGTATTTAGTTGAAAAGACAGTCTTTAGATTTGTGTGATTTATTATGTAACGGAAATTTAACGAAGTCTATTTAGTGCTCATGTGGATGACCTCGCACTTTCACAACAACCCACTCTGAATGTCTTTAATGAATTTAAAAAGATAGTGTGGTACGTGTTACTAGGGTGGACCATCGGGTTGATAAGTAGACTCTCCATAGTTCTTGTTAGCAAACTCAGAAATGTGAAATGTCTTGTACACAATCACATCTCTTTCATTAAAACTCTCAAGTCAAGCAACCGCACCGCAGCAACAAAAATCCATCCATTGCTATGTCCAACTGCAACTGTATGAAATACACTAAAAGAAAATCTACAACCTGCAAATACACAAGGACCATAAAGGACAGAGGTTTGTGCAGTCCCTTTCACTGCTTTATTATTTATTCTCATAGAGCCCGATGTGCAATCGAGGCCCTTAAGAGATTAAAAACAGTAGCGCGATGACGCTGAAGTCGACGACGACCATAGCACTGAATGGCTCAGTAGCTCCGTTCAATGCTGTTGCCAGTGCATCAACCTCGAACAGACTAAATGCTGTTCCCAGTAACGGGACCCCTTATATACCTCTGAGCACCTTATCTAATCGCAAATTAATGAAAGAGACTTGATTCTATACAAGACATTTCACATTTATGAGTTTGCTAATAAGCTCCTGTGATGATTTTCACTAGGAAAAGGAGGAAAGTTCGTTCAGCCTCAGGAAAAGATCCCTTACCAGTAGAAAATTATTAGGTCAATTTCACAGATGGGAAGGTAATGGCCAACTTTAAAAGTCGGTATGGCTGTTATAGGAAACTGCAGGCACTAACTGTTCATAGCAGGATGCTGCCTACGCTAACCACACCCATGAGTGAGTTATTGTCCTGCTAATGAATGCTTCGGGTTCGTGATTTGAAGCAGTCTCTACATCTCTACCGCGCTGATCCGCATGTATAGAACTTTGTTAAATTTTCTTTGTGAGCGGTATGGCACTTTGAATCCACAACAACGTCGCACTAGTCGAATGAAACAGTGCGAATGTCTTTTAACTGCTTTCCATAAGACTGTCAAGATAAAATAGCAAGTGGATGTACACCGAAGAGCCAAAGAAACTGCTACACCTGCCTAATATGGTGTAGGGCTCCCGCGAGCGCGCGGAATTCCGCAACACTACGTGGTATGGACTCGACTAATGTCTGAAATAGTGCTGGACGGAATTGATACCATGAATACCGCAAGGCTGTCCATAAATTCGTAAGAGTATGAGGGGGTAGAGATCTCTTTTGAACAGCTCGTTGCAAGGAATTACATATATGCTCAATACTGTTCATGTCTGGGGAGTTGGGTGGCTATCGGAAGTGCTTAAACTCAGAAGAGTGTTCCTGGTGCCACTCTGTAGCAATTCCGGATATGTGGGGTGTCGCATTGTCCTGCTGGAATTGCCCAAGTCCGTCGGAATGCACAATGGATATGAATGGATGCAGGTGATCAGACAGGATGGTTACGTAAGTGTCAGCTGTCAGAGTCGTATCTAAACGTATCAGGGGTCCCATACCACTCCAACTACACACTACCCTCACCATCACAGACCCTCCAACATCTTGAACAGTCCCCTGCTGACATGCAGGGTCCATGGTTTCATGAGGTTGTCTCCATAACTGTACACATCCATCCGCTCGACACAATTTGAAACGAGATTCGCCCACCAGGCAATATGTTTCCAGGTATCAACAGTCCAATGTCGGTGTTGACGAGCCCAGTAGATGTGTAAGGCTTTGTGTCATCAACGGTACACGAGTGGCCCTTCGACTCCGAAAGCCAACATCGATGATGTTTTGTTCAATAATTCGCACGCTGACACTTGTTGATGGTCCAGCATTGAAATCTGCAGCAATTTGCGGAAGGATTGCACTTCTCTCACGTTGAACGATTCTCTTCAGTTGTCATTGTTCTTGTTCTTGCAGGTATTTTTTTTTCAGCGGCAGCGATGTCGGAGATCTGATGTTTTACCGGATTCCTGATGACGGCTGTTGTTGTTGCTGGTGGTGGTGCGGTATTCAGTCCAGAGACTGGTCTGATGGAGCTATCCATGGTTCTCTATCCTGTGAAAGCCTCTTCATCTCCGAATAACTACTGCAAGCTACATCCTTCCGAATCTGCTAACTGTGTCCATCTCTTGTTCTTCCTCTACGATTTTTAATCTCCACACTTTCCTCCAGTACTAAATTGATGATCTCTTGATGCCCCAGAACGTGTCCTACTAACCGTTTTTTACCCTCCACGCTTTCCCCCAGCACTAAATTGGTGATCTCTTGATGCCCCAGAACGTGTCCTGCTAACCGATCTCTTCTTCTGGTCAAGTTGTTTCACAAATTCCTCTTCTCCCCATTTCTATTCAGTACCTCCTCATTCCCCCTCCCCCCCCCCCCTCCCCCCGAACCATAGACCTTGCCGTCGGTGGGGAGGCTTGCGTGCCTCAGCGATAGAGATAGGCATACCGTAGGTGCAACCGCAACGGAGGCGTATTTGTTGAGAGGCCAGACAAACGTGTTGTTCCTGAAAAGGGGCAGCAGCCTTTTCAGTAGTTGCAAGGGCAACAGTCTGGATGATTGACTGATCTGGCCTTGTAACATTAACCAAAACGGCCTTGTTGTGCTGGTACTGCGAACGGTTGAAAGCAAGGGGAAACTACGGCCGTAATTTTTCCCGAGGGCATGCAGCTTTACTGTATGGGTAAATGATGATGGCGTCCTCTTGGGTAAAATATTCCGGAGGTAAAATAGTCCCCCATTCGGATCTCCGGGTGGGGACTACTCAGGAGGACGTCGTTATCAGGAGAAAGAAAAATGGCGTTCCACGGATCGGAGCGTGGAATGTCAGATCCCTTAATTGGGCAGGTCGGTTAGAAAATTTAAAAAGGGAAATGGATAGGTTAAAGTTACATATAGTGGGAATTAGTGAAGCTTGGTGGCGGGAGGAACAAGACTTCTGGTCAGGTGAATACCGGGTTATAAATACAAAAACAAATAGGGGTAATGCAGGAGTTGGTTTAATAATGAATAAAAAGCTACTACAAACAACATAGTGGACGCATTATTGTGGCCAAGATAGACACGAAGCCCACGCCTACAACAGTAACACAAGTCTATATGCCAACTAGCTCTGCAGATGACGAAGAAATTGAAGAAATGTATGATGAGATAAAAGAAATTATTCAGATAGTGAGGGGAGATGAAAATTTAGTAGTCATGCGTGACTGGAATTCAGTTGTAGGAAAAGGAAGAGAAGGAAACGTAGTAGGTGAATATGGATTGGGGATAAGAAATGAAAGAGGAAGCCACCTGGTAGAATTTTGCACAGAGCACAACTTAATCACAGCTAACACTTGGTTCAAGAATCATAAAAGGAGGTTGTATATATGGAAGAAGCCTGGAGATACTGACAGGTTTCAGATAGAGTATATCATGGTAAGACAGAGATTTAGGAACCAGGTTTTAAATTGTAAGACATTTCCAGGGGCAGATGTGGACTCTGACCACAATCTATTGATTGTGAACTGTAGATTAAAACTGAAGAAACTGCAAAAAGGTGGGAATTTGAGGAGATGGGACCTGGATAAACTGAAAGAACCAGAGGTTGTAGAGAGTTTCAGGAAGAGCATAAAGGAACAACTGACAAGAACGGGGGAAAGAAATACAGTAGAAGAAGAATGGGTAGCTTTGAGAGATGAAGTGGTGAAGACAGCAGAGGATCAAGTAGGTAGAAAGACGAGGGCTAGTAGAAATCCTTGGGTGACAGAAGAAATACTGAATTTAACTGATGAAAGGAGAAAATACAAAAATGCAGTAAATGAAGCAGGCAAAAAGGAATACAAACGTCTCAAAAATGAGATCGACAGGAAGTGCAAAATGGCTAAGCAGGTATGGCTAGAGGACAAATGTAAGGATGTAGAGGCTTATCTCACTGGGGGTAAGATAGATACCGCCTACAGGAAAATTAAAGAGACCTTTGGAGAAAAGAGAACCACTTGTATGAATATCAAGGGCTCAGATGGAAACCCAGTTCTAAGCGAAGAAGGGAATCCAGAAAGGTGGAAGGAGTATATAAAGGGACTATACAAGGACGATGTTCTTGAGGACAGTATTATGGAAATGGAAGATGATGTAAATGAAGATGAAATGGGCGATATGATACTGCGTGAAGAATTTGATAGAGCACTGAAAGACCTGAGTCGAAACAAGGCCCCGGGAGTATACAAAATTCCATTAGAACTACTGACAGCGTTGGGTGGGCCAGTCCTGACAAAACTCTGCCATCTGGTGAGAAAAATGCATGAGACAGGCGAATTACCCTCAGACTTCAAGAAGAATATAATAATTCCAATCCCAAAGAAATCAGGCGTTGACAGATGTGAAAATTACCGAACTATCAGTTTAATAAGTCACGGCTGCAAAATACTAACGCGAATTCTGTACAGACGAATGGAAAAACTGGTAGAAGCCGACCTTGGGGAAGATCAGTTTGGATTCCGCAAAAATATGGGAACACGTGAGGCAATACTACGACTTATCTTAGAAGCTAGATTAAGAAAAGGCAAACCTACGTTTCTAGATTTTGTAGACTTGGAGAAAGCTTTTGACAATGTTGACTGGAATACTCTCTTCCAAATTCTGAAGGTGGCAGGGGTAAAATACAGGGAGCGAAAGGCTATTTACAATTTGTACAGAAACAAGATGGCAGTTATAAGAGTCGAGGGACACGAAAGGGACGCAGTGATTGGGAAGGGGGTGAGACAGGGTTGTAGCCTCTCCCCGATGCTATTCAATCTGTATATTGAGCAAGCAGTAAAGGGAACAAAAGAAAAATTCGGAGTAGGTATTAAAATCCATGGAGAAGAAATAAAAACTTTAAGGTTCGCCGATGACATTGTAATACTGTCAGAGATAGCAAAGGACTTGATAGAGCAGTTGAACGGAATGGACAGTGTCTTGAAGGGAGGATATAAGATGAACATCAACAAAAGCAAAACGAGGATAATGGAATGTAGTCGAATTAAGTCGGGTGATGCTGAGGGAATTAGATTAGGAAATGAGACACTTAAAGTAGTAAAGGAGTTTTGCTATTTGGGGAGCAAAGTAACTGATGATGGTCGAAGTAGAGAGGAGAGGCAATGGCATCAAGGGATCACCAATTTAGTATTGGAGGGCAGCGTGGAGGGTAAAAATCGTAGAGGGAGACCAAGAGATGAATACACTAAGCAGATTCAAAAGGATGTTGGTTGCAGTAGGTAGTGGGAGATGAAGAAGCTTGCACAGGATAGAGTAGCATGGAGAGCTGCATCAAACCAGTCTCAGGACTGAAGACCGCAACAACAACAACAACAACCTCCTCATTAGTTACATGATCTACCCATCTAATCTTCAGCATTCTTATGTAGCACCACGTTTCGAAAGCTTGTATTCTCTTCTTGTATAAACTGCTAATTGTCCATGTTTCACTTAAATACATGGCTACACTTTATAAAAATACTTTCAGAAAAGACTTCCTGACACGCAAACCTATATTCGATGTTAACAAATATCTCTTCTTACGAAATTCTTTCCTTGCCATAGCCAGTCTACATTTTATATCCTCTCTACTTCGACCATCATCAGTTATTTTACTCCCTAAATAGTAAAACTCATTTACTACTTTATCTCATTTCCTAATCTAATACCCGCAGCATCACCTGATTTAATTTGACTACATTCCATTATCCTCATTTTGCTTTTGTTGATGTTCATCTTATGTCCTCCTTTCAAGACACTGTCCATTCCGTTCAACTGGTCTTGCAGGTCCTTTGTTGTTTCTGACAGAATTACAATGTCGTCGGCAAACGCCAAAGTTTTTATTTCTTCCCCGTGAATTTTAGTTACTATTCCAAATTTTTCTTTTGTTTCGTTTACTGCTTGCTCAATGTATAGATTGAATAACATCTGGGACAGGCTACATACAACCTTTTCTCACTCCATTCTCAACTACTGCTTCCATTTCATGCAGCTCGACTCTTATAACTGCCATATGGTTTTTGTACAAATTGTTTCTAGCCTTGCGCTCCCCGTATTTTATCCCTGCCACATTCAGAATTTGAAAGCGAGTATTCCAGTGAACATTGTCAAAAGCTTTTTCCTAAATCGTGATGCTAGAAACGTAGGTTTGCCTTTTCCTTCTATCTTCTAAGATGTATGATCTGTATTACCTCACGTGTTCCAACATTTCTACGGAATCCAAACTGTTCTTCCCCGAGGTCGGCTTCTACCAGTTTTTCCATTCGCGTGGAAAGAATTCGTGTTAGTATTTTGCATTGGTGACTTATTAAACTGATAGTTCGGTAGTTTTCACATCTCGTCAAAACTTGCTTTCTTTGGGATTGTAATTATTATATTCTTCTATAAGTCTAAGGGTATTTTGCCTATCTCACACATCTTGTTCACTAGATGGAAGAGTGTTATCGTGGCTGGCTCTCCCAAGGTTATCACTAGATCTAATGAAATGTTGTATACTCCCGGGGCCTTGTTTCGAATTAGATATTTCAGTGCTCTGTCAAATTCTTCACTCAGTCTTATATCTCCCGTTTCATCTTCATCTACGTCCTCTTCCATTTCCATAATATTGCCCACAAGTACATCGCCGTTGTATAGACCCTCTGTATACTCCCTCCACCTTTCTGCTTTCCCTTCTTTGCTTAGGACGGGTTTTACATCTACATCTACATCTACATTTATACTCCGCAAGCCACCCAACGGTGTGTGGTGGAGGGCACTTTACGTGCCACTGTCATTACCTCCCTTTCCTGTTCCAGTCGCGTATGGTTCGCGGGAAGAACGACTGTCTGAAAGCCTCCGTGCGCGCTCTAATCTCTCTAATTTTACATTCGTGATCTCCTCGGGAGGTATAAGTAGGGGGAAGCAATATATTCGATACCTCATCCAGAAACGCACCCTCTCGAAACCTGGCGAGCAATCTACACCGCGATGCAGAGCGCCTCTCTTGCAGAGTCTGCCACTTGAGTTTATTAAACATCTCCGTAACGCTATCACGGTTACCAAATAACCCTGTGACGAAACGCGCCGCTCTTCTTTGGATCTTCTCTATCTCCTCCGTCAAACCGATCTGGTACGGATCCCACACTGATGAGCAATACTCAAGTATAGGTCGAACGAGTGTTTTGTAAGCCACCTGCTTTGTTGATGGACTACATTTTCTAAGTACTCTCCCAATGAATCTCAACCTGGTACCCGCCTTACCAACAATTAATTTTATATGATCATTCCACTTCAAATCGTTCCGCACGCATACTCCCAGATATTTTACAGAAGTAACTGCTACCAGTGTTTGTTCCGCTATCATATAATCATACAATAAAGGATCCTTCTTTCTATGTATTCGCAATACATTACATTTGTCTATGTTAAGGGACAGTTGCCACTCCCTGCACCAAGTGCCTATCCGCTGCAGATCTTCCTGCATTTCGCTACAATTTTCTAATGCTGCAACTTCTCTGTATACTACAGCATCATCCGCGAAAAGCCGCATGGAACTTCCGACACTATCTACTAGGTCATTTATATATATTGTGAAAAGCAATGGTCCCATAACACTCCCCTGCGGCACGCCGGAGGTTACTTTAACGTCTGTAGACGTCTCTCCATTGGTAACAACATGCTGTGTTCTGTTTGCTAAAAACTCTTCAATCCAGCCACACAGCTGGTCTGATATTCCGTAGGCTCTTACTTTGTTTATCAGGCGACAGTGCGGAACTGTATCGAACGCCTTCTGGAAGTCAAGAAAAATAGCATCTACCTGGGAGCCTGTATCTAATATTTTCTGGGTCTCTTGAACAAATAAAGCGAGTTGGGTCTCACACGATCGCTGGTTCCGGAATCCATGTTTATTTCTACATAGTAGATTCTGGGTTTCCAAAAACGACATGATACTCGAGCAAAAAACATGTTCTAAAATTCTACAACAGATCGACGTCAGAGATATAGGTCTATAGTTCTACGCATCTGCTCGAGGACCCTTCTTGAAGACTGGGACTACCTGTGCTCTTTTCCAATCATTTGGAACCCTCCGTTCCTCTAGAGACTTGCGGTACACGGCTGTTAGAAGGGGGGCAAATTCTTTCGCGTACTCTGTGTAGAATCGAATTGGTATCCCGTCAGGTCCAGTGGACTTTCCTCCATTGAGTGATTCCAGTTGCTTTTCTATTCCTTGGACACTTATTTCGATGTCAGCCATTTTTTCGTTTGTGCGAGGATTTAGAGAAGGAACTGCAGTGCGGTCTTCCTCTGTGAAACAGCTTTGGAAAATGGTGTTTAGTATTTCAGCTTTACGCGTGTCATCCTCTGTTTAAATGCCATCATCATCCCGGAGTGTCTGGATATGCTGTTTCGAGCCACTTACTGATTTAACGTAAGACCAGAACTTCCTAGGATTTTCTGTCAAGTCCGTACATAGAATTTTACTTTCGAATTCACTGAACGCTTCTCGCATAGCCCTCCTTACGCTAACTTTGACATCGTTTAGCTTCTGTTTGTCTGAGAGGTTTTGGCTGCGTTTAAACTTGGAGTGGAGCTCTCTTTGCTTTCGCAGTAGTTTCCTAACTTTGTTGTTGTACCAAGGTGGGTTTTTCCCGTCCCTCACAGTTTTACTCGGCACGTACCTGTCTAAAACGCATTTTACGATTGCCTTGAACTTTTTCCACAAACACTCAACATTGTCAGTGTCGGAACAGAAATTTTCGTTTTGATCTGTTAGGTAGTCTGAAATCTGCCTTCTATTACTCTTGCTAAACAGATAAACCTTCCTCCCTTTTTTATATTCCTATTAACTTCCATATTCAGGGATGCTGCAACGGCCTTATGATCACTGATGCCCTGTTCTGCACATACAGAGTCGAAAAGTTCGGGTTTGTTTGTTATCAGTAGGTCCAAGATGTTATCTCCACGAGTCGGTTCTCTGTTCAATTGCTCGAGGTAATTTTCGGATAGTGCACTCAGTATAATGTCACTCGATGCTCTGTCCCTACCACCCGTCCTAAACATCTGAGTGTCCCAGTCAATATCTGGTAAATTGAAATCTCCACCTAAGACTATAACATGCTGAGAAAATTTATGTGAAATGTATTCCAAATTTTCTCTCAGTTGTTCTGCCACTAATGCTGCTGAGCCGGGAGGTCGGTAAAAGGAGCCAATTATTAACCTAGCTCGGTTGTTGAGTGTAACCCCCACCCATAATAATTCACAGGAACTATCCACTTCTACTTCACTACAGGACAAACTACTACTAACAGCGACGAACACTCCACCGTCGGTTGCATGCAATCTATCCTTTCTAAACACCGTCTGTACCTTTGTAAAAATTTCGGCAGAATTTATCTCTGGATTAAGCCAGCTTTCTGTACCTACAACGATTTCAGCTTCGGTGCTTTCTATCAGCGCTTGAAGTTCTGGTACTTTACCAACGCATCTTCGACAGTTGTCAGTTACAATACCGATTGCTGCTTGGTCCCCGCATGTCCTGACTTTGCCCCGCACCCGTTGAGGCTGTTGCCCTTTCTGTACTTGCCCAATGCCATCTAACCTAAAAAACCGCCCAGCCCACGCCACACAACCCCTGCTACCCATGTAGCCGCTTGTTGAAACCCCACCACCCTATGGCGCAAGTCGAGGAATCTGCAGCCCACACGTTCGCAGAACCGTCTCAGCCTCTGATTCAGACCCTCCACTCGGCTCTGTACCAAAGGTCCGCAGTCAGTCCTGTCGACGATGCTGCAGATGGTGAGCTCTGCTTTCGTCCCGCTAGCGAGACTGGCAGTCTTCACCAAATCAGATAGCCGCCGGAAGCCAGAGAGGATTTCCTCCGATCCATAGCGACACACATCATTGGTGCCGACATGAGCGACCACCTGCAGATGGGTGCACCCTGTACCCTTCATTGCATCTGGAAGGACCCTTTCCACATCTGGAATGACTCCCCCCGGTATGCACACGGAGTGCACATTGGTTTTCTTCCCCTCTCTTGCTGCCATTTCCCTAAGGGGCCCCATTACGCGCCTGACGTTGGAGCTCCCAACTACCAGTAAGCCCACCCTCTGCGACCGCCCGGATCTTGCAGACTGAGGGGCAACCTCTGGCACAGGACAAGCAGCCATGTCAGGCCGAAGATCAGTATCAGCCTGAGACAGAGCCTGAAACCAGTTCGTCAGACAAACTGGAGAGGCCTTCCGTTCAGCCCTCCGGAATGTCCTTCGCCCCCTGCCACACCGTGAGACGACCTTCCACTCTACCACAGGTGAGGGATCAGCCTCAATGCGGGCAGTATCCCGGGCAACCACAGTCGTAGTCCGATCGGGGGATGCGTGGGACGAGCTGGCCGTCCCTGACAAACCCCCATCCGGACCCCCACAGTGATGCCCATTGGCAACAGCCTCAAGCTGTGTGACGGAAGCCAACACTGCCTGAAGCTGGGAGCGAAGGGATGCCAACTCAGTCTGCATCCGAACACAGCAGTTGCACTCCCTATCCATGCTAAAAACTGTTTTGCAAAGAACGTCTGAACTAATCTACAGAGAGCGCAAACAAATCAACAAAATTTAAACGGTTATTAAAATACAAGATTGCCTAGTAAATGCAGTAATGCTGCTACTTGCGCACTGCTGACACTGCTCGGTGGCGGAAGGAGACTACGCGAATTTACACTATTCAGGTACTAAAACGCGATGCTACAACTCTCAAATACTATAATACGCCTGAAATTTATGAATTAAACAATGCAAGTACCAAAAACACGCAAAGAAATTAAGAATAAAACTATGTAACAAATGAGTGAGCTAGGAATATACGACTTGCTGCTGCAGCTGCTTATCCAACAGCGGCAGGGAGCACACTAACTGTGACCAACCCACGCTGGCCGTTCAAAACAAAAACAGAAGACAAACGACTACGCGAATTTACACTATTCAGGTACTAAAACGCGATGCTACAACTCTCAAATACTATAATACGCCCGAAATTTATGAATTAAACAATGCAAGTACCAAAAACACGCAAAGAAATTAAGAATTAAACTATGTAACAAATGAGTGAGCTAGGAGTATACGACTTGCTGCTGCAGCTGCTTATCCAACGGCGGCAGGGAGCACACATTTATAACCCGTATGAGCTCTTGATATTCATACAGGTTGTTCTCTTTTCTCGAAAGGTCTCTTTAATTTACCTGTAGGCGGTATCTCTCTTACCCCTAGTGACACCTGCTTCTACATCCTTACATTTGTCCTCTAGCCATCCCTGCTTAGTCATTTTGCACTTCCTGTCGATCTCATTTTTGAGACATTTGTATTCCTTTGCCGGCCGAAGTGGCCGTGCGGTTAAAGGCGCTGCAGTCTGGAACCGCAAGACCGCTACGGTCGCAGGTTCGAATCCTGCCTCGGGCATGGATGTTTGTGATGTCCTTAGGTTAGTTAGGTTTAACTAGTTCTAAGTTCTAGGGGACTAATGACCTCAGCAGTTGAGTCCCATAGTGCTCAGAGCCATTTGAACCATTTTTGTATTCCTTTTTGCCTGCTTCATTTACTGCATTTTTGTATTTTCTCCTTTCATCAGTTAAATTCAGTATTTCTTCTGTCACCCAAGGATTTCTACTAGCCCTCGTCTTTTTACCTACTTGACCATCGCTGCCTTCATATTTCATCTCTCAAAGCTACCCATTCTTCTTCTACTGTGTTTATTTCCCCTGTCTTTGTCACTCGATCCCTAAGGGTCTCTCTGAAACTCTCTACAACCTTTGGTGCTTTCAGTTTATCCAGGTCCCATCTCCTTAAATTCCTTCCTTTTTTGGAGTTTCTTCAGTTTTAATCTAAGGTTCATAAACAATAAATTGTGGTCAGAGTCCACATCTGCCCCTGGAAATGTCTTACAATTTAAAACCTTGTTCCTAAATCAGTGTCTTGCCATTATATAGCTTATCTGGAATCTTCCAGTGTGTCCATGCTTCTTCTATGTACACAACCTTCTTTCATGATTCTTGAACCAAGTGTTATCTATGAATAAATTATGATTTGTGCAGAATTCTACCCGGCGGCTTCCCCTTTCATTCCTCACCCCTAGTCCATATTCACCTAGTACTTTTCCTTCTCTGCCTTTTCCTACAATCGCATTCCTATGCCAAATGACTACTAAATTTTCATCTCCCTTAACTATCTGAATAATTTCTTTTGTCGCATCATAGATTTCTTCAATCTCTTCATCATTTTCGGACCTAGTTGGCATATAAACTTGTACTACTGTGGTAGGCGTGGGCTTCGTGTCTATTTTGGCTACAATATACGTTCACTATGCTGTTCGTAGTAGCTTATCCGCGCTTCTGTTTTTTTTATTCGTTATTAAACCCACTCCTGCAATAGTGCTATTTGATTTTTTATTTATAACCCTGTAGTCACCTGACCAGAAGTCTTGTTCCTCCTGTAACTGAACTTCACTAATTCCTACTACATCTAAATTTAACCTATCCATTTTCCTTTTTTAATTTGTTAACCTACCTGCCCGATTAAGGGATGTGACATTCTGCGCTCCAAGCCGTAGGACACCAGTTTTGTTTCTCCTGGTATTCACTATACATTCGTGAAATGGTCGTAAGGGAAACTCTCCACTTCATCGCTACCTCGGAGAGTGTGTCTCCCATCGCTTGTGCGCTGACTATGACACCACTTTCAAACTCACTTAAATCTTGATAACTCGCCGCTGTAGCAGCAGTAACCGATGAAACAACTGCGCCAGACACTTGTTATTTTACGTAGGCGTTGCCGACCGCAGCGCCGTATTCTGCCTGTTTACTTATCTCTGTATTTGAATACTCATTCGTTTACCAGTTTATTTGACGCTTCAGTGTATTTTACGTATAAACTACAAAGTTAGGTAAGTTTTGAAGTTGGCTGAAACCCGCCTTACGACGAGCAGGTGTTATTTAGTAAATGACACTAATTTATCAGAAAACTTTCTCGATGCATCTAAATATGCGTCGCTAGCTATTTATAAAAGGCGAGTCTTAGGAAAGAAACTGGACATCGTGCATGCGGATGAATCGTTTCCACAATATAATTAATATTACTAAGGAAGCGTGTTAGAACATCTGCTAGAATGTATTTTCCATTCCTTAAAGAACGTACATAACACCGCTGCTGCGATGGAGTAGTTGAAGCTTCCAGGCAAGAGGCCTGAAAGGGCCAACAGGAGGAAATCGTATGGGGACTGTGTTTCTCCAGTCATTCTTCAGGTGTCCTTATCCGTCCTATGAGCAGCAACTGCCGAGTGGGAAGTAACAGTGCGTTCATAGCTGCAGTGAGCTGACAAGTTGCAGACAGAAAGACAGCTGTGGACATCGCTAGGAGTACTGAAACGTCCCCTTACAAAAATTAATTGATTACTGTGCTGATAAACCTCTACGTTATTTGATTTTCAAACAGCTGAGCAAAACTGGACGTACTCCGACATTACTCTCTTTACTTATTCAGATCAACACTAAACTGACACACAATATTTTTAGCGCAACGCAATCTGACTTTCAAAATTCCTACAAAAGAATGGCCCTGACTAACAATAACCTATACCTTTCATGAATCACTTACCTCACAAAAATCTTCGTTACTCGAACTACTGCAATACAGCGAGCGCCAATACTGCCAGCTAAATAAAAGATTCTAACTACTGAACTCACTAACTACTGATAGGCATAGTTAACAAATAAAAGATTTTGATAGAGAACAAACAATGTATTTACCTTAATAGTGTTCAAAAGTCATAATATATATATATCAGTTCATGACATCCAGTCTTACAAATTTACTCTCTCTGATGGACACACGTCCAGATCATCCGCTCTCAAAACTCCGCCATCTCTCTCCTCACATCCACCACTGCTGGTGGCTCACCTCCAACTGCACAACGCTACTGGCTGTTCACATCCAACTGCCCAACACTACAATATCGAATATTACAACAATGCCAACCAGCCACAGACTGCACAAAGCACAGCCAGTGTTTTTCATACAGAGCGCTACGTGACGTTACCAACATAAAAACCTAAACAGCCTACTTACAGTACAAATTGTATGGAAGTGAGAAGTTAGAACTGCCTCTCTTTTCCTTTACATTGTTGATTAAATCAATGTTATACGACATTGATTGCTAAGTACAGTTAGATATTTCAGTTGTAAATCACACCCCACATGCTGCAAGAGGCTCATTTCGGACAGACGTGGGTGCAGTCCAACATGCACAGCATGTAAGTGAAGATCCGCACAGCCGGCCGGGGTGGCCGAGCGGTTCCAGGCGCTACTGTCTGGAACCGCGCGACCGCTACGATCGCAGGTTCGAGTCCTGCCTCAGGCATGGATGTGTGTGATGTCCTTAGGTTAGTTAGGTTTAAGTAGTTCTAAGTTCTAGGGGACTGATGACCTCAGCAGTTAAGTCCCGTAGTGCTCAGAGCCATTTGAACCATTTTTTTTTTTTGAAGATCCGCACACAAACAAGAACGCAATTTTATCTCAAAGCTTTCCAAAACAGGCATCGAATTGCATGTTTTACACCTTCACTTGTGTTTCACATTATCGAAATTCTTTCCACCATGAAGTTAAATGCTTCTTAGAATCATAACATCAGAAGCACCTGCGAATCACAATTCTGAAAACGCACAGTTATCAAACTCGATGAAATTCGTATAATGTACAAGCAATATCCTCCCATCGTTGAAATAATGAAGGTGTGGCAGAACAACGTGCTGAAACAAGTGGTGCATCCGACAGCTACGTTAACATAACGCCAATAAAATGCTTGGGTGAAGGCCACACTACACCGATTTCATGCATTCAATACTAATATTGTCCCTGACGTACAGGGTGAAGTGATAAATACGTTGCTTCTAGCATCTCTACACACGAAAGATCACTGTACTAGTATCTGCGCTAAAAATACGCTGCCTCCCAAAAAAGTGAAGCAAACAGGCGGGTGTCAATGTAACTTGTTGTACCAGGCCTGTTGAGGTATATGTAGGGCACGAACAGTGTCAGGTGTGAGTGACCACTGAAGGACACGAAGTTGTCACGTACTCATGTGAGATGACATTGTGAGCACGTGACTGAATTTGAAAGGCGCTTCATTGTGGGACTCCATTTGGCTGGCTGGCCGAATCGTGCAAATCCAGATTTGCGGGGCATTTGGATGTGACTGTGGCCTGATCTGGGACTTCAAGGGAATATGACAGCAGACATACTCGTTGCCAAAGTTCCGGTCGACCAGGTCTGACCACCTGAAGGTGGGATCGCTGTATTGTGCATCAAGCATATCATAACCACTTCAAATCTGGGTCAGCCATCCGAGAACAACTAATGCACTCCCTAATGCGAGTTCAATCTATCTCATCCTGTACCTTTGGTCAGAGACTAGCAGCAGCCGGACAGGGATTACTGTTACATGAGTACGTGCCGTTAACACCAAAACGAAAACGGCTGCTTTTGTAGTCGTGTAGTGACCGGGAAACAGGGACTGCTGATGAATAGTATCAGCAGTAAATCGCAATTTTCACTACCTCAGGTGATCTTCGTCGGCAAGTATGGCGGCAACATGGGGAGACGCACATTTTTCCAGTGTTTTGGAGAGACACAATTATGTTACTTCTTGTGTCATGGCAGTGATTGAGGGAACTCTGCCAGAGCAATGGTACGTCATAAACATCGTGCGTCATCTTGTGTTACCTATCATGCGACTGAACTGTGGTACAATTTTTTGACAGAAAATGCATGTCCACACATGGCACAAGCCGGTATGAGCTATCTGATTGATGCTGAGGTACTCTCGTGGCCAGTAAGATGCTCAGATCTGTCCCCAATAGAACATCTGTAAGACAAGCTCTGACGTCATCTCAATCCTAGTGCTAATATCCAGGATATCAAGGACCAGCTCCAAGAGCTGTGTGTCACCTTACTTTAGGAGAGAATGCAACGGCTATATGAAACACTTACCAACGGAATCGGAGCGTGCATCCAGGCCAGAGAGGGTTCACGTAGGGATAAGTAGAATTATACTGCCTAGTTCTTCCCCCTCTGAGTATATCATATTTTTTTGCCAGGCAGTGTGGTCCTTTACTGTCTATAAAAGTAACTCACTGCGTACACTTATTCATTATGCATATTATTGTCTCAGTTGTTGATGCCAGATCATGGGGAAATGCGATATAAATTTGTATGAATTCTTTATTGTCTGTATTAGCTTGCAGTTCAATAAAACTTGTATTACATATAGGGAAGCAAGGCGCTGTGATACTTGTTCTTGACCACGTCTGGAGCAGTTAGGAAGAACGTGAATGCCGCAAGAGTGCCCCCCTCACTGCACACAACGGTATGGCCTTCAGCCAATCAAATGATTCCACTCCTACACAGTCACTTTTGATTCTCGTTCATTCTTAATGGCGTATTACACTTTCCCTGTACATGATACACCTGGCTGAGAGATTGATCGCTGTATGTCTAGCTCCTGTGGCTATTCAGATTTAAATATCTATTACAAGTCAGTGCTGCAGGTTGTTTGCATCACGGTAATAGTACATACATCAATTTTCTTAAAATGGCTCAAATGGCTCTGAGCACTATGGGACTTAACTGTTGTGGTCATCAGTCCCCTAGAACTTAAAACTACTTATACCTAGCTAACCTAAGGACATCAGACACATCCATGCCCGAGGCAGGATTCGAACCCGCGACCGTAGCGGTCGCGCGGTTCCAGACTGTAGCGCCTAGAACCACTCAGCCGCTTCGGCCTGCCAATTTTCTTAAAACAACTCTAAAATTATTTCTTTAAAAGCATCATAAGTTACTCAGTCCGTAAACTTATTTCTCATGCGTATTATTGTCTGAAATGTTGTCGCCTTTATGCATGTAGCTGTCCCTACTGTGTTTGCCGCAGGTGATACCGTAAAAGAAGGGGAACATTTTGGGTGCTTTAGCGTAAAGAAAATAAGAGTATAACTGTAACTCTACGCAGCCCCAGAAACCTCACGTAGCGGAGTGGCTCGAGGAAATGGGCAAAGGATGCCGGACATAAATTTCTCTGCTCGTGTGCGGGGTTGTAAAAATCCACGGCGCCGCAAAAATAATAATAAAAGCGCGCCAGGTGCGCTGGCCGTAAAGAGCGGGGCTTGTGGTGGTGTGGGTGTGGGGTAGAGGCGTGGTCGTGGTCGTGGTCGCGCCAACCCCCTCCCCAACGCACGCTCTTGTCTGCAGGTGCGAGGCAGGCTGTGGTCTCAGGTATACGGAGGCCTACACTACGTGCAATTGTTGACCTACTTCAGGAGCCGTGAACCACGCTGAAAGCATTACTCAACACAGTTGCGCGAGAAGTTAGAATCTGTAAATTCCGTATGTTACAACATATGAAGGTCAGTTTGAAAGTAAAGAACGTGTATTGTTAAGACAAGCTGCACTGCCCGGAATTGCCCTGGGTGTTTAATATCTACCACACAAAGCGATTGCTCCTGTCCCTTGTTGACACTCATAGCGTATGAAACGCGCTTGGGAAACTGCAATAGCTTTAAAGCGAAGGATATATTTGAATCTCTGGATGCCAACGGAATGCGCGAATAAATACTTCTTCACCTCTATAAAAAGATGGGTAGTTGCGCTATCTATTATTACATTTTGTGCTGTGTATCTCATTGTGCTTTTGGGAAATTACTGTTCTGTTGCTTCTGCTCAATTTTCACTTTTTCAAGTAGGGCTGTGTTTGAGCACGACTCGAACTGTTCGAATAGTTTATGTAACAGTTTGGGAAATCTGAGGCTCGGCTCGATCTTTTGATTAGCCCGCGATCTGGTGACTTTTGTTGGTACTATATCCACGATCTGCCTTAGCGCACGCGTGCCACTGTGGATTTTAATAATAAGAAAATTTATTATTTTCAAAAATATAGACGTGCCAAGTCGGATGATTCTGTTTGATACACACTGTACATTGAAAAATACATTTCTAGAAGATGCTGAAAATGACCCCCTGCAACATCAATACACAGGTGTGGACATCGAAGCATGTTCAGACGCACCCTGCGTAAAGTTTGAATGTCGAAAGCAGTAGTTTAACGGATGATGTTGTCTTTCAGTTCCTGTATTGTTTCGCAGACCTTGCTCTTCAAGCGTCCCCACAGGAAAAAAAAGAAAGAAAAAACACTTGTTGTTAGATCAGGCGAACATGGTGGACTAAATGTTTGCTGACAGTTTGTTCCTCAGTGAAGACATGACAGACTCGCTCCAGGGATACCTTAGACTAGTAGCATGTTGCCCCATCTTGATGGAAGAAGCAGTATTGTTTTTCACATTCAGTTAGATGAGCACAAAATGTATCAAAAATTTCCATATGTGCAACGGTTCTGAGGGTAGTTTCAATTATGTGCGTTCCTGTTATGCCGATTTTTCATCATGGAATGGCTTCTGACACACAGTGTTAGGGTTCTCCGTTGCCCAGTACCTCGTGTTCTGTGACTTCACATGACCGTGAAGATGAAACCATGTGACGGAAAGGAACTAATAAATCAATGTTGATATTATTCAAAAGCCACGTGCAGGAATCTACACGTTTTTGACTGATATCCTCCCGTAATCGCTGCACAACCGTCAAATAAAGACTTTTGAATATACACTGGCAACTCCTCCTACATTACAGGCGCCCTTTGGGTCAGTTTACGTGTAAACTTCTTTGGTCTCTGAATAATTCTTCGGCGAATGTCTGCAATAACTTACGGTGTGTGAACTGAAGGAATTCTGTGTCGTTTTATATTTTACAGCCATCGATAGGTGCGCCAGTTTTTACAGACTCTGTATTGCTCTCTTTGCTGGATACTTGACCCCGGAAATTTCTCAAGTTTCCTTAATCGAACCCGTTTTCTCATATGGTTCCACAATTTCAATTATTTCTTCTGTCGACAAAGTCATTCTGCAGAGCGCAAAGAGAAACGTCTAATTTCAGTGACCCAATAAACTGAGATACTGACAGAAGAACACTTGCAATCGATTATTGAATAGAACTGTCCATTGTTGTAGCTGTTTATTTCAGAAGTCGAAATTTTGCATTCGCATTCACAGGGGAAGCCGGCTACTTTCAACTGCGCCACCCCGTATTTCCGAAATGAAACGAAATGTGAAAACTGCAATTGCCCAGGGAAGCATCTATGCCGGGGGCTAACACAATGGCAGGAATGCACAATCCCAACAAACATTGTGGTAGCAGTGCCACAAAAATGAGATAGGACCAGAGCTGATCATTGTCGGCCGAAGATAGCTGCGTGAGGTATCCGACGGCGCGCGTACTTACCGAGGCAAAATTTAGGCAACGTGTGGCGTGGCGCGCTGGTGAGCAAAAATGCCAGTGCGAACAGAGCCGCCGTGCAGTACAGACGCGTTTTCCCAGAGTCTACAGTCGCAATCCGCAGACCACGTGGATCGAGTTTAACGCGAGCTCTCCACCGACGCGTACCGAAGTTCGTTTGGCGCTCACCATTCGCTTTGTCGCGTGCGCGAAATACACGGCGCTCCGCGATCGCGAGTAAAGTTTGTTCGTTCCGGACGCGCGTCCATTGTTCTCCTGCATCCAAGCGGTCGGACGACGCCTTCGTCACTGAGGAGTATGCACCTTCCGGGATCGGGGTTCGACTGGAACTGTAGTGCAAACACCATTATCGCTATCGTCTGTTCATACACATTGCATTCGGATTTCATTTTTGTCACTTTATCGTTTACTTATTTGTGCAGAATAAATACATTTTCGGCAAACATGTGCTTATCAGTTCTCGTCGCCACACCGCCACCATATCCTAAGCTTTGGGGCTAGCGCGTGCGAGCGACAGTAAAGTCGGCTCACTGCACAACTGACATACATAAACGGAGATAGCTACACGTTCCCGCTTCATTTTCGTCACTTTCAACACAAACTTACGTTTTTTAAATATCACATGTATGTTTTTCTCCATAAATGAAAACTGGAAGTACAATTAGTGACAACGGACTTGGTTTTATTGATTTAAACCTTATTATCATCTGGCTGGGGTGGATAGAGAATTTTTTTCTTGGGAGAAGGGAGGGGGGCGCAACGATGGGAAGATTGAACATATCCTTACAGGCTTTGTGAGGTTAATTTTATATATATGCAATATTTATTCTACACTGAAGCATCAAAGAAACTCAGGCATGCGTATTCAAATACAGAAATACGTAAACAGGCAGAGTGCGGCGCTGCGGTCGGCAACGTCTATACAAGACAACAAGTGTCTGTGACACAGTTGTTTGATCGGTTACTGCTACTACAATGGCGAGTTATCAAGATTTAAGTGAGTTTGTACGTGTTTTTATAGTCGGCGCATGAACGATCGGACACAGCATCCCCGAGGTAGGGATGAAGTGGGGAGTTTCCTGTACGACCATTTCACGAGTGTATCGTGAATATCAGGAATCTCGTAAAACATCAAATCCCCAACATCGCTGCGGCCGGAAAAAGATCCTGCAAGAACGCGGCCAACGACGACTGAAGAGAACGGTTTAGCGTGACAGAAGTGCAACCCTTCCACAAATTGCTGCAGATTTCAATGCTGGGCCGTCAACAAATGTCAGTGTGCGAACCATTCAACGAAACGTCGTCGATATGGGCTTTCGGAGCCGAAGGCACACTCGTGTACCCTTGATGACTACACGATACAAAGCTTTACGCCTCGTCTGGGCCCGTCAATATAGACATTGGAATGTTGATGACTGGAAACAAGTTGCTGATCGGATGAGTCTCGTTTTAAATTGTATCGAGCGGATGGACATCTAGAGACAACCTCATGAATCCATGGACCATTCGTGTCAAAAATGGATCAAATGGCTCTGAGCACTATGGGACTTAACTTCTGGGGTCATCAATCCCCTAGAACTTAGAACTACTTAAACCTAACTAACCTAAGAACATCACACACATCCATGCCCGAGGCAGGATTCGAACCTGCGACCGTAGCGGTCGCGCGGTTCCAGACTGCAGCGCCTAGAACAGCTCGGCCACAGAGGCCGGCCCCTTCGTGTCAGCAGGGGGACTGTTCAAGCTGGTGGAGGCTCTGTAATGGTGTGGGAAGTGTGCAGTTGGAGTGATGTGGGACTCCTGATACGTCTAGATACGACTCTGACAGGTGACACGTACGTAAGCATCCTATCTGATCACCTGCATCCATTCATGTCCATTGTGCATCCCAACGGAGTCGGGCAATTCCAGCAGGACATTGCGACACCCCACATGTCTAGAATTGCTATAGAGTGGCTCTAGGAACACTCTTCTGAGTTTAAACACTTCCTCTGACCACCAAATTCCCAAGATATGAACATTATTGAGCTTATCTGGGATGCCTTGTAACGTGTTGTTCAGAAGAGATCTCCACCTCCTCTTACGGATTTATGGGTAGCCCTTCAGTATTAATGGGTCAGTTCCCTCCTGCACTACTTGACAAGTTGAAATGATTATTAAATCAAGACCCTTAGCTGTCGGCAGGTGTTGACATACATCAAGGGGGATAGTTGAAAATGTGTGCCCCGACTGGGACTCAATCCGGGATCTCCTACTTACATGGCACAGAGGATAGTGCGACTGTAGGTATTTATCCCTTGCACGCTCCCCGTGAGTCCCACATTCCCAACTTAATGTCTACACACTACATTCGTAGTGCCCCTGGCCAATACACTCATTACTCGCGGCAGACAATCTTACCGAGTCCCGCAAGAGTTCGGGCAAGGCGTGTGCATCCAGCACAGAAGAAGAAGGTCAATGGCCGGTTAGCCTTAACTATATGAAGATGGTATCTGTTCTTTCGGAGCTTCTGCGTGCACACTGAGGCCCTACACAAAATTAGGCAGTGTACCAGTTTCTTTGGCTGTTCAGTGCATAATGTATTGTGTACATAATTATATCAGAAAATAATTTTATTCCAGTCATCATCACATGATTTTATTACAGTCATTATTACATGTGATGCAATAAAAGTTTCCTCTTGTGTTTCCTAGATAAGATATCCGACAATTCGTGAGCATTTACCTTTGATGCAATACCTTGATGTATATGCATCATCGCTAGTCTATTTAAACAATCTTCTGTTATTCTCTTTTTTAGGCATCTACTGGAGACTTTGGCATGTTGTATATCTTTATCGGTAAAGTTCTGCCACAGCAGTTTTTGTGGATGTACGGTTCTTCGTAACTGAGTTGCAGGGAATTTAAATTTCACTTACCAAATGATCGAGGTAAGGTATGAACACTGACAAACGGTAATGCACTTCTCCAGACTGAGTCTGAAAATTGAGTCTGTTGATTTGACAATTTGCTAGCTCGCAGACTGTGATTTCTGCGTCAATCTCATCCGCAGTTCCAATGCATCTGTGTTAATTTCGAGTTGTTTTGGACACTTTTTGTGGTTGTGATAACAAGCTTCATTTCCGAAATGGAACGATCGAGATAAAGGAAGAGTTATTCCCAAAAGGTCAGCGAGGATGACAAAGCTCACAATGAATTTCGGCGAGATTATAGCTCAATGAAGCGAAAATGCAGATGCAGCACGTTTGACTCCTTTATCAGCCATTATTTGCGAAATTAGAGGGAGACATGGGAAGACGTCTAAACATGTCAAAATCATCTCATGTCTTTCCACCCATTTTCTCATACATATTTTTAGTATAACAGTATTTTGTTTTTTTATTTCCTGCTTAGCTGAGTGGTAGCGTGCTTGCCTCCCATGCGACGGGCCCGGGCTCGATTTCCGGCCGGATTGGAGATTTTCCTCGCTCGTGGACTGGGTGTTGTGTTGTCGTCATCATTATTTCATCCACATCACCGCCATGCAAGTCGTCCAGTGTGGCGTCGACTGAAATAACACTAGCACTCGGCGGTCGAGCTTCCCTGGGTGGGGCCTCCCGGTCGCCAATGTCACATGATTATTTCAAAAAAATGCCTCTGAGCACTATGGGACTTAACTTCTGAGGTCATCAGTCCCTAGAACTTAGAACTACTTAAACCTAACTAACCTAAGGACATCACACACACCCATGCCCGAGGCAGGATTCGAACCTGCGACCGTAGCAGTCGCGCGGTTCCAGACTGTAGCGCCTAGAACCGCTCGGCCACCCCTGCCGGCATGATCATTTAATTTTTTTGTTGTTTCATAGGCAGATGAGTTTGAATTTCTTCGTTGCAGAGATGTACTCTTCCAGCTGACTCACAGAGAATGGTTGTCACAGCTGAAATAATTGCCACAGCATTTTTTACGCTAGGTACTGTGCCGGCTGTACTGATGGCTAAGTCAAGTCGGTAGCTTGCATCCGTACACCTCGCCACTTTTTGTATTGCCACTAATATTGGCCGCTCCATCGTATGCTTGACCCCTGCACAGTGAATGTCTTGGTTCAGGTTTTCCAGTTCTTACAATGTATTACGAGCTGGTTTCATCAGTGAGATCCACGACCTGGACAAACTTGAGGAAATCATATATGAATTCATTCTTATCCGCATCGAAATAGCGAATACAAATGGGTAGTTGTTCATTAATAGAAACATCTGTAGTCTCATCAGTTACAACAGAAAATATCTGCATCTTTCAATTTTGGCTACTACTTTGTCTGTTATTAATTGTCCACAGCTCTTACTGATTTGCTAATATAGGAAGCATTTTTAGCACACGTTTTCACATGATCGAGTAGTTTTTCATCTCCAGAATCTATTGAGAGCTTCAATAAAGCTTCTCCCATGAAAACTTTCCGATTCTAAGGATTCTAAATCACCATCGTCCTGTGTCCTCTTAATGGAATGTTTTGCGTTTCACGTAATATAATCGTTTTTATAATGGGTATAAGTTTTCTTACGATTCTGTTCTATAATCTTGCGCTCCTGGGATCTCATTTGGCAAAAAATATCAATTGACTTCCTATCCGCCATCATCACCATCATCATCATCAGGAAATTGTGAGAGGCTACCACATTAGCTTCATGGTATTTGGTGTTCTCGTGGCGCGTGAGAATTTCGGCGGTTCTACTACTAATTTTACCAGTTTCACTTGTACCCTCCTAACTATGTCTAAAAATAATACACACCTTCCACTATCCGCTACCGGAAATTTTACTGTGTACAACTCACTCATATCTCTTTAAACAACATAATTGGAAAGAACGGTTTTTATTGCCTTCGAGAACGAACGGATACTTAAAGGTATGTAAACGGAAAATCAAAACGTTTAGTATGAAATAAAGCTGTTTACAGTAAATAGTGGCAGTTAATATCTAGGGAAAGAATCCAGAGAGACGAAATATTTACCGAATCTGGATGTGTGAGCCTGAACGCGACCCTAATAATTTACAAGTTTATCAAAAAGTAAAAGATTTAACTTTACCTGCATAGCGAGTGTACCCTACACAAAAGATCATTTATTTGCTACACCATCACGAAACTATAAACGAAATCACGTTTTACAGTACTTTTGTCCGTAAATTGTGACAGAAAGAAAGAAGAAGCAATGAAATGAAGACATAACACGTCAAGTGACATGTTCCGTTAATTCCAGGCTCTTTGCATTTTTTAAACTCACAATTACATGCTGTCCGGGGATAAAAATTGTAATTATGCCGATATTCACTCAATTTCTATCTCTCTCTCCTTTTTTTCTCTTGTCGTACTGTATGAGGCGCTACGAGCCCCCCGAGCGCCCCCCCCCCCCCCCCCCCCCCCCGTCCATGGACTCTGCACTTGCCTTCTGGAACACTTAGACTTTCAGTAATCGAAACGGTGTCGCAGTTTCTACCGGAATGCTGGTTGCCCGAACTGCCATGAAGCCTCATGCAGGCAACCCCCACTGCGATTATGGCAGAAACTGTGGCGCCGTTGGCATCCTTTTAAAGTCTACATATTTCAGGAGGTATGAGGTTCAGAACAGTGAAAAAAAGTCTGCCGTCACTAACTGTACATCAGTTTTTCATTTCAATAGGAAAAAAACGCAATGTTGTGTTGAAAGTGATGTGTCCCATTGTGAAAGCTCCTGACATAGGTGCATCCCTGCCCAATTGCATTTTTCACATTTTATTTCGTGTATGAGGTGGCAGAGTTCTGTACAGTACGAAAACGAAACTACAAATATCTGCCGAAACACCATAAAGAGGGTACCCGACGACTCTTAGGAGGGACTGTGTGTTTGTGTTTGTGGGTGTGAGTGTGTGTGTGAGGGTATACTTGCAGTCGTTATCGTACGTCATGAAAAAAATAGGCCACTACAGAAAAATGCTACAAAAACGGGCTGTGAAAGAACTACTTTTTTTTTTTTATAAGAAACAGGTGTGTGGTTAACGAGAGCGTATGTTTCCAACCCTCTCCCTCGTCCTGCTGAATTAATCTATGCATTAGTATAATGCCATGTCATTAACAGCGCAGGCAACTGGATAAATTACTGGAGAAAAACAGGGATTTGCGCGGATAACGGGCCAGATTATATTTGGAATGTGGGGAGGGAGAAGGGAGCGGGGGACAAAATTCTAGGTCTAAGTACTTTCGTGGGAATAATTAAAAGCATAAATCATACGATTCCGTGCGAAAAAACTCTCTTTTGCCATTAACGGCGCCCTTACAGCTGCTCGGCGATGGTTTAAGGAAATCTGAAGTAATTCGAACGCCACCAACTGGATTACAGTGAACCGCGCACATGGGTCGCACCGTTTTTTATCCGTTTTAGGCAAAAAGGATCGCGACCAATATTTCGGAGCGTTATAAAGGTTTAAAGCTCACGGTTAGTGGGGTCGCACCCTAGGGAAGGCGACCGGCGATGCCGGGGACGCGGCACTGCGTCTGAATTAATAACAACCCTCTAAATCTGCACTCGGCACTGCATCTCTCGAGCGCGTTACCCACCTGAGATTCTCGTGTCCTGCGCGAAATTACTGCATTTGAATGCATAACTCCCTGCAATGTGTTTTTAATACGACATTAGGCTCCGACGACGAAAAAAAGTTCACAGTATTGATAGAAATACTTTCTAAAGATAATTCTACATTCAGGCTCGATCGTATGCACAAATTTTGAAACGTAACGGACGAATCAGAGCAATAGGACGTGTACAACGACGCGGCGCGGTGGCTGGGTACTACCCAAACAAGCAATGAAACAGTCACTGGGTTGTCAAGAACGAGTAATTCGTTTTATGCAAGCAATGAATTAAGCACACCCCTATGTTTTCTCTTTTACAATACACCATAACAAAGATCGTGGTAGTAAAGAAAAGCTAACATCAAGTAAAATGTGTTTCCTTAGTACAAAATCAACCAGTTACCACGTAATTTGTTGTGTGTTAATAACAACCAGCTGTTTACACTTTTTACAAGAAAACCATAACGAAAATTAAAGGCCGAGAAGATTTCATCAGCAGTATACATCGGGAAAGCCTTCATTCACACATAAATTCAGATGGCTCTGAGCACCATGGGACTTAACATCTATGGTCATCAGTCCCCTAGAACTTAGAACTACTTAAACCTAACTAACCTAAGGACAGCACACAACACCCAGCCATCACGAGGCAGAGAAAATCCCTGACCCCGCCGGGAATCGAACCCGGGAACCCGGGCGTGGGAAGCGAGAACGCTACCGCACGACCACGAGATGCGGGCTAAATTCAGATTGTTTTTCTTTTCTACAACAGTACTGTAACGAAAATGAAACCCACATTACTTTGTTTCCTGTTACATCAATAGTAGAGAAAGTGTTCAAAATGCCCACCATCCGGTTCGACACATGCCTCATTATGGTGAACCCAGTTCGTCGCACTCGTTCACACAGATGCACATTTGCCTTTATGGTATTGGCAACATCGAAAATCCTGTTCGTAAGTTCGTCCAAATTACTTACTTGTTGAGTATAAGTAAGTTCCTTCGCATGGCCCCAAAAGTAAAAATCCAGTTGATCTGAATCAGGAATTCGTGCTAGCCATCGACGTGAACCAACCAATCCATCGTCCTGGAACTCGTCTATTCAAAAATTTTGGTAGTCTGTGACCAATGTAGAGTGGCGTGGAGGAATCACCTGTTATGACGTACAGTTAACGAAATATTTTCTAATAATGTTGGTAGCAACGTTTCCTTTAGAAGGGTTCGGAAATTGTTACCAGTCAATCGCCCAGTTACGACGTAAGGCTCAATACTGTAATCAGTGCTTATACCCGCTCGTACATTTACGGAATAGCGGCGCTGAAAATGTGTTGCTGCTACTTGGCGCGGACTGTTACACTCCACGAGTGCATGTTATGGAAAGTGGTTATTCCGTCGCGAGGAAACATGCTTCATCTGTGGCGGGTATTTTGTTTAAAAGACCATGCTGCTCACTTCGTAAGAAAAATCGCTCTGAGATTTCCCGTCGCGGAGGGAAATCTTGCTCTTCCAACGCTTGTTCGCGTTGAATGCGGTAAGGCTGCAGACGCGATGAACGGGGGTGTGCGATACACCTACTTGGCGGGCGATGCTTCTAGTACTTTGAGTAGGATCTTATCTTCGTGGATGACGTCCAGAATTTGTTCCTCAACTGCCAACGTACGTTCTTTGCGTTGTGGGTCTTTGCCTTCCGCGCGGGATAGTAAAGAGCACGTATCTCTCCATCCGTGTAAATTAAATATGTACTCGTAAGTTGTATTCTGTCATAATTTATTTAATAATAAAACAAAAGCATATCACAATTCACAATACGTTTCGCTTACAGAATTAAATGTAAAAAGATAAAGATAACTAACGTACTTTGTTACGAATGAATCGGAAAATAATCGAGTAAAAGTAGACAATTTTGATGATACAAACATTTTGTGAGCAGTGACAAATGTCGATCGCGCAAGAAGTCTTCGTTATGGGAAGCGTTCTCGATAAATTCTTACACCTGTCCTTGCAACATCTTTTGCCTCGCCATAAATTACATGAATATCGCACAGTTCAGTGATAATAAATCGCCCTTCCTTCCTAACGTTTAAGGGAGTTGCAATAACGTGTGCACAGCTAACTCCGACGACTGCCGACGATCGGCGTATTACAGTGACTCAGCCACGCAGGCCGTTGTGACCTACATGTTTGCGACTCACGATCACAATGTCAATATGCGCAGCGGTAATCTTTACTTTCAAAAACATTGTCCGGAGATGAACCTTTTTTTTTTGGAACAACCATAGGAAATGAACAAACATATTACTAGACGCTTTAAATGAGTTACTTGTGTTCTACTAACAGGATTTTTTGGGCAGCTTGTATCATTTACACGCTGTATATTCATAATTCGTAGCATTAATCTTGTGTGTCGAAATTGCGAGACCCAGAGTGTGACTTAATGCGTTGTACCACTGTTCACTGCATTGAAAAATACAGAATTTCACAGGACAGCTCTTTATTTACACAGTTTTACATTTTAGCAAAAGTACTTTCAAATACGGTTACGCAGCTTCAAGTCGTTTGGCGACTCATCTTTATCAGACAGGGTTTCGTAATTACATCACTTGCATTGCTTAGGATGACAACATAGACACATAAAGCTAGGATTGCAAAACAGTTCAGGTTTAGTTCACAACAAATAAACATTTTTGTTCAGGGAAATTACATACCTCATCTGCGTCAGTAGTTCGCAAATGAGAGTAAATAGCGTGGAAGAAGGTAAGTAGTGTACCATCAAAACTGTCAGTTTTCCTTGTCCGTTAGTGGATAAAAGTAAGATGAGCTATCGTCAGTGATCCTTATAACTTTTCTGTCATGGGCACCATGAAATGCATGTGCTTACCGAACAATTTCAGTGGCAAACTGGTAGGTTCGACGCATAGCTGTTGCAGAGCTGACACCAAGCTGCTATATTACGATCCATTGCCTACATAAATAGTGGCCATAAAGATATTTGTATATGCCAGTCAGTTTCTGGAATCAGAACAATAAGATGGATCTATGAGAAGAGGTGACAGAATGACAGAAAGGTGCTATCGTGTTTGCCAGAGCAGTGGTTGTAAAAGACCCCATCGGAAATGGAGCAGAAAATTTCAAGTCTTACCAGTGACAGTCGGTTTCAAACAAGAGAGGAATTGGTGCTGTCAGTGAATGCGGGGTCAAAGTCAAGCAGTTTCTCAGTAAACATTGCGAAGTGAACTGCATGAAGTGAACATTTGTAGTCGGGTACCTCGCAGGGGCAATGCTCACAGCACCACACAAAGCTGCAGTTTCTCAGTGGGCCAGACAACACGGATCTGGACAGTAGTTGGCCGCAGGTGTGTAGTGACACCCGACAAGTCACAGTTCCGCGTCTTTTCAAATGAAGCAAGGCGCCAAGTGCATCGATGGGGGGTGTACTTGATACAGAAATTTCTATCGTGGTTCATGAGGTGTATTTTCTTGTACCATAACTTCGGCCCACTGATTAATTTCAGTAGTTACAAAGAGCAAGTCTTGTTCTCTCTTCCACATCTTGTAACAACAAGGCCGTAATATTTTTTTTCCGAACAATGTTTTCTGTGTTGACTGTCTGTATGCGCTACTTGACAAGCATGCAGTGCCATCTGTTACTCGTTGAAATAAGTTCAATATTTTGTTTTGCAAAATATCATATTCATATTTTGTTTAATGCTTGTAGTCGTACATGTGGAATTACCTATTGCTGGGTCTTTCCCACTCGTCTCTTATGGTGTACCTAAAGGATGCTGCATTCTCAGAATGCTATACAACAATTCAAGCAAATAACATTAATAGTTTTATTTCAATAAAGCAGATTTGACAGTACTTAACTCTGGATTTAGAGCAAGTGTCGCAAGCGATGGGCGACAGGCAATATAAATCAGAGTCCTGTAATATATGCCATGTTCAGGCAAGTCGTCACATAGTTTGTGGATCACTACTAACGGTTCTCGTAGCACTCTGTGCTAGGCCGTTCTAATACTTCGCAAATAGTTTCCACTAATGTCCGGCTGAGGCTGGCAGGAGCGGCGTATACATTCCCTTCTTGCAGGTGTCGATCCAGTCGTGGCGTGGTTCTAATCAGCCCACCATTGTCCCACGTCGTTTTTCCGCCTTCTCTGGTCTTGGGTTCTTCGTCTTCGTTCTGGCGCTTGTGGTTACGCCAGATCACCTACCATGAAAGTATATTAACTCAACGAAAGGCTTTGTAGGCCACATTTATTTTGCAGCTGGTCAATAGGACATTGTCTCACTTTTGAAGTTCTTTGCGAGTGAGAAAAAGATGGGCACACTCCATTTCTAAGGCGATGAGTGCAGGCATCTATAAATGGGCACTATCAAGAGGATTATTTCTGTGTGTAAGAGTACTGTAATGTCGCTGCCTATCACCCGGCAGTATCCCAAAACCGCTTTCGAGAGAGCACAGAGCACTATTGTAGGAAGTCATGGTTCAGCTTCGGTGGTGCATGTAAATTCAGTGCAGACGCCGCGGCTACAAAACGCAATTTATGGTATTTATTGAGAAGATTAAATCCCTTACTGCAGAAGTTGTTTGTTTACATCAGCGTTGAAGGCTCGATTAAGCCGATTTAATTGAGATGTCAAAATTGCGAACTCTTGTGTCGTGTAGGGAGTTAACAATATACCGTGTCGCGATGGTTGCGGGACGTACAGCATGGACTGGATAAAATTTGAGTGTTTATTCTAACAGTAGCAGAGACAGAGAGAGTGAGAGAGAGAGAGAGAGAGAGAGAGAGAGAGAGAGAGAGATCGGTTTGACTAAATTTCACGAGCGTAGATACTCTTACTTCGGATGTCTACCGCGAAATCGTGAAACAACCGCGTCGTTAATGGTCACGCGTACTCTCGTGGAAATAATTGGTAACGCAACTACTGTGGTTTAATGTTAGTTACAAGAACCGTACAATCCGTCAAAAATTATAGCAGCCTATTCGAGCAGTGAATTTTATCTGGTTGTGCTGCAAGTAATCGCCGGCCGCGGTGGTCTCGCGGTTCTAGGCGCACAGTCCGGAACCGCGCGACTGCTACGGTCGCAGGTTCGAATCCTGCCTCGGGCATGGATGTGTCTGATGTCCTTAGGTTAGTTAGGTTTAAGTGGTTCTAAGTTCTAGGGGACTGATGACCACAGCTGTTAAGTCCCATAGTGCTCAGAGCCATTTGAACCATTTTTTTCAAGTAATCGAACGGAATGATTAACAATTCCAAGTATACTACATTATACTAAAGACTACTGAAACGCCCTGCTAAACCCGCAGGACAGGGCAGGTAGTTAGAATTGTGGAAAGGGGACAAAATGAGCGGCTGTCAGTTACACTTGAACACATATAACTTTATTTATTTGACCAAACATTACAGTACAAATTCTTGAGCTTAGTTATCGGCTGAATACGCCACACTATCTTATGCCTTAAGGGCACAACCCACTTTAATTTAAAAACAAAAAAAACAAAAAAGAAACGGCTTAAAACCATTAACCCAAAATTCTGACGCCGAAAGAATATTTAGAAGGTTGAAGCCTCACGTTAAGTAAGTTCTATAATTTGGCTGAAGACCCAAAAATCTAACACTTAGCCGGCCGGAGTGGCCGAGCGGTTCCAGGCGCTACAATCTGGAACCGCGCGAGCGCTACGGTCTCAGGTTCGAATCCTGCCTCGGGCATGGATGTGTGTGATATCCTTAGGTTAGTTAGTTTAAGTAGTTCTAAGTTCTATGGGACTGATGACCTGAGAAATTAAGTCCCATAGTGCTCAGAGCCATTTTATAACACTTGAAAAGCAGCAACCTTAGTTTAAAGACGGCTGAAGGCCGCTGATTTAAGACTCAAGGTAAAATTAAATAAAAAACACAAGGCAGAAGGCTGAAGGCCCCAAACAGTCTGATGCTCGAAAGACAAGGATCCTTAATTTAAAAACGGCAGAAGGCCCCATGACTTAAAACTCAAGGTAAAATAAATTTAAACAACAAAGCCTTATTATTAATTAGACTGAAAGCCCCAAACAAGCAAGAAATTTTAATTTTAAAACGGCTGAAGGCTCATGACTTAAAACACAACTAAAATAATCTTTAGTAGGCAGAAGGCCCAAGACTTTATCTTTAACAGTATATTAATCAGGTTGAATGCCCAAACAATCTAACACTTGAAAAGCAAGGAACTTTGATTTTAAAGCGGCTGAAGGCCCATGCCTTTAAATACCACTAAAAACAATTCATCTTTAATTCAAGACCATCGGATATGGGAATACAAACACACACAACAGAAAATAAGAAAAGACAGTGCACCTAACGGCGTTCAGAAGTTTCGGGGGTCGGCCACCACTTGAAATACTAACGATCACTTAGGTGAGACAGGCAGTCGGCCCAACCATTCTCGATCTGAAGACAACCCAACCAACAGACAGTTAACGGACCCAACGACAAGGTAACTTGCGCTCCACTCGACCAGCACATAACCGGGAGTTCAATGCAAACGTAAAGGGCAGGGATGCCCACAACCAAGCATACAGTAAGCTTTCGAACTACACGCTGTGCTGGACAGCGACAACACGGGGAGGAAAGGACACTGCCTAAATTTGCGTCAACAGCCAGTGCAGGTAACCGGAACATTAACGGCCACAAGGCAGAAAATTCCGCTGGTGCACTTCGATTGCAATTAATCAAATACAGTTAGACTCCACCGGACAGTGGCTAAACCTTTGCCAACTCGAATACTGTTGCTCACAGTACTGTTGCTCACAGGAATGTCCCAACACCCAATAACGAGAACCAAACGGCACAATGTGAACAGTCTTGACTTGCTGGTAAATTAAATCCAAACTGAACTTTCGTGTCTAGCGTCGGTGAGCCATGGATCTTGTAGCAATAATAACAGCCCCACACACTCCGACACTGCATAGAGACCGCCAGCGGGCCCGGCCAGTCCACACCCCACAGAGATTTCCTCGCTGCTCCACGCCAACCGACCTACTGCCACACATCAGCACGGAGATAGCACTCAAGTAACTGAGAAGTCGACATCACAAGCTACACGCAGTTCCAGGAACGCTTGCACGAAGAACTAGACAATACTAACGGCTGCGACTGTACAATAACAAGGACGAATCACGAGCCGGCACACGCACGCAACCCTTAAGCGATCGCCGGCCAACATACACGTTGTCCGACAAGACGACCGACGACGACCGACGACGACCAACCAAGGCGGTCCGCACTCAAGTGACATGTATCGGCAACCGTCGGGCGAGTCATGGCTGTCCGGATCTCACTGCAGCTGCGTCCCAACTGAACTTCTGCCGCGTCTCAAGTCAAACACTGCCAAGTCCGAACTGCACTGCTAGCGCCTCCCAACTCGCTGCAGATCCGAACTCCCTCCCAACACTCGACAACCGGGAAGTAATAGCAGTCAGCAAAGATAATAAGCCAGGGCTGCTGCCGCTCACGGGGAGGCAAAGCAGCAACACAGTGACAACAGAAACTGAAACTAACCTAACGAGGTAGCTGTATGGTAAAAAAATAACAAAAAACAGGATGTAAAATAAGAGATGGCACAAACACGAGCTACGCATGGCTCAACTACATGGTCTATTGCCAATCAATGGTCACGTCGATTGTGTAATACACACATCAAAAAAGGTTTTGCATCACCTCGGTTCCGAGAGTTCCGGAACCTGTACACAAAATTGGAATAGAGATCAACATAAACATAATTTCCGCCCTTTTTATCGCTCATGAAAACCACACATTGCACGTTGTACCACTTTACGAGACCTTCAGAGGTGGTGGTCCAGATTGCCGTATACTTCGGTACCTCTAATACCCAGTAGCACATCCTCTTGCACTGCTGCATGCCTATATTCGTCGTGGCATACAATCCACAAATTCATCATGGCACTGTTGGTCAAGATTGTACACACCTCAATGGCGATTCAGCGTAGATCCCTCAGAGTGGTTGGTGGGTCACGTCGTCCATAAACAGCCCTTTTCAATCTATGGCTCTGAGCACTATGGGACTTAACATCTGATGTTATCAGGCCCCTAGAAATAGAACTACTTAACCTAACTAACCTAAGGACAGCACACACATCCTTGCCCGAGGCACGATTCTAACCTGCGACTATAGCAGCAGGACGGTTCCAGACTTGAGCGCCTAGCACCGCTCGTCCACAGCGGCCGGCTTCAATCTAACCCAGGCATGTTCGATAGGATTCATGTCTGGAGAACATGCTGGCCACTCTAGTCGAGAGATGTCGTTATCCTGGAGGAAGTCATTTACAAGATGTGCACGGCGAAGGGCGTGAATTGTCGTCCATGAAGACGAATGCCTTGCCAAAATGCTGCCGATATGGTAGCACTTGCGGTCAGAGGATGGCATTCACGTATTGTACAGCCGTTACGACGCCTTCCATGAACAACAGCGGCGTACGTCGGCCCCACATAATGCCACCCCAAAACAGCAGGGAACCTCCACCTTGCTGCAGTCGCTGGACAGTGTGTCTAAGGCGTTCAGCCTGACCGGGTTGCCATCAAACACGTCTGCGACGATTGTATGGTTGAAGGCACATGTGACACTTATCGGTGAAGAGAACGTGATGCCAATCCTGAGCGGTCCATTCGGTATATTGTTGGGCTCATCCGTACCGCGCTGCATAGTGTCGTGGTTGCAAAGATGGACCTCGCCATGGACGTCGGGAGTGAAGTTGCGCATCATGCAGCCTATTGCGCTCAGTTTGAGTCGTAACACGACGTCCTGTGGCTGCACGAAAAGCATTATTCAACAGGATGGCGTTGCTGTCAGGGTTCCTCCGAGCCATAATCCGTAGGTAGCGGTCATCCACTGCAGTAGTAGCCCTTGGGCGGCATGAGCGAGGCGTGTCACCGACAGTTCCTGTCTCTCTGTATCTCCTCCATGTCCGAACAACATCGCTTTGGTTCACTCCGAGACGCCTGGACACTTCCCTTGTTGGGAACCCTTCCATGTGAATAGTAACAATGCGGACGCCATCGAACCGCGGTATTGACCACTCAGGCACGGTTGAACTACAGACAACAAGAGCCGAATACAGGTGGAATGACCGGAACTGATCAGCTGTCGGATCCCCTCCGTCTAATAGACGCTGCTCATGCATAGTTGGTTACATGTTTGGGCGCGTGTAGTGACACCTGTGAATAGTCAGAGGGACTGTGTCTGTATACAATATCCACAGTCAACGTCTATCTTCAGGAGTTGTGGGAACTGGGGTAATGAAAAACTTTTTTGATGTGTGTAGTTTCTCTAATAATGTAAGTGAAAAAGAATTCATAAATTACCAGAAACCGATATAATTACGGTCATGATACTGCTTTATATGCTGGAACATTTTCCCATCGGTAATTCGAGCCCTCCGTGAAGTTATAAGCTTATCTAGCGAATGAAGAAAGCCTTATTTAGAGTGTTTTAGGGTGCCGTTTAAATAGGTCAGGATCTGGATTGCTCATGGTTTCCCATCGGATCGTGAATACTGGTAATGCACATCCATACCTGCCACTGGAAACCAAACCAATAAATAAAGCCTACCTGTATTGGTATTAATCTCGACGGTTTACATATGACAAAACAATGATAAACTCTATTCCATGGTTCTGGCATACGCTACACTTCTGCCACTATTTTTTCTGCGCCTTCCGCGGAACAGCTAGGAACTGTCGTGGAGGTAGCAATGATGGACTTACTTGCCAATGTACACGGTATTTACCACCTCTCGCAAAGCTGTCACGTTGGCCCACTTAGGCTCTCTGTCAGGGACCATAACAGTGTTGCTACAACCACTCACCCATCCACTGACAAGGGGCCAGCACCTAGTCTTCGTCACAGATTTCGTCCAAACTTATGATATGTGAAGTGCTTGGCCAGAAATGAGAGTGACAGAATTGGGATCTCCAGATGGCCAAGTGTTTAGAAAAATTGCGTAAAACTTGAGCCATTTATGTTACCCTTGTTTCCAGGCAGCAGTTTGCGTAGAGGAAAGATTACAGGACGGTAATGCAAAGATCGTGAGGTCGAGTCCCTACACGGAAACTTGTTTATTTTTATTTATGAAATTTTGGATTACTTATTGGTGGAACAGTTACATATTTAAGATTTAATAACAAGTACACTGTTTTGTGCAATTGATTTTTGTTAGTTTGAAAATTGTTTTCGGCTTACGAGGTCATTTTCAGGAAACAACTAATTAGCTTCTGAAAGGCACACTAGTTCTTAGGTGACCAAACATTATAGAGAAAGATACGATCACTTGTATAGAGTGTTGTGCATCAAACTTGTTTCTTAATGTTGTAATTACACTTTACACAATGGACAATTTTAAGTACGGTAAATAGTTAAACTATTTAATGTTACATGTTAAAAGGCTATAATGCTAAATTTTGTGTGATACTGACATTGGCTGAGAAACTGTTAAACTGTTAAAATTTATGTTGTGCAACGTACATGATTTTTAACATTCTAAACTAAATTTTAGGCAATGGACAGTATTATATACAATAATTACAAAGCATAATCTTACAGTATTACAGTTATATGATTATGATGCCATACTTTGTGGGGTCGAGACATTGGTTGACAACTATCTAACTCAGCACTAGTAACTTACGTCGTGCAAACAAACATGCTTTACAGTGTCAACATTATGCAGTATTTAATATTAAACACAGTATATAGTTAAAATACAAATATTGAAGTATTACAAACTATATTCATGAAGTTTGTGGTGTAATCAAGGTAAGGAATAGGAAATTCTACTGTGTTTTAATTTAATGTAGCAGAATTTTCAATTTTTACAACTGAAATAATGCTCAATAATAAATGAGCAATATATTATTTATATTTTAGTAAATGGCACGAATAAGAAGAACAAAGGAAAATTTTGAATTGCAAATATATTTTCGTTAAGGGATTGTAATGTGTGCATTAAACTTCATGTATAAAATTAGATACTTTTATTTACAGTTGATGATTTAAACGTTCTAAGGTGATATTCATCATAATAACAGGGAACCAATTTTCACGCTCTCTTGCACTCATTATAAAACGCCGCATTTTTACAATCACATTCTTGTTTTAAGGTTTGTTTAGAAAACAAACCTCGTTTAAATTCGTAAAATGTTCTCTCTCAACTTGGCGAAGACAGCTGGTGACGTAAAATGCAATGTACTTTGATGCAATTTTCTCCAAGGTAAAACTGAAACTAACAGTACGAAGTACTGGAAGCTGCAATTAGATTCCCTTCTTGGAATATTATTTGCAAGCCCTTGTAGACGCTGTAAGTACGAATCTTTCTCGAAACTTTATTTACCATCCAAAATTTTGATTTACCTTTCCTTTTCAAGCATCTCATGAAAATATTTGAACCGCCAGGTTTGCTTTTATCACATCCTTTTGCGATGGTTCTTCTGCTGCTTCTAGCTTCTTGGATAATTCGATGGTTCTCTCACAATTTTCTCGTCAGCGGGTTTCTTGTGTAACAAAAGGGAGACTATTTGGCCTCGTGCATGTTGAAGTGTTTTTCATTTCGAGAGTAACAGCAGGGGTTGCGTGGTAGCTCACCGCGAAGTGCCCCTAGAGACGCGGACTCTGACGGCATGCGGCAGGCCAGTCGGCTGCACTGTGTCTAAGGTGGTTCTTAGTTGTGTTGCACCATGGTCCGGCTTGCCATTGATAGAGGCACGTGTGTCTCGAAGTGCTCTATTAGTATCCAGACGAGCAGATCAAGAGACTGTATGCTATTTTAGAATTCTGTGGATTGGACTCTTGGGGAGTCCACAATAAATTGGTGACACTGTGACAGACTATTGTGGACGTCCTGTCAATTATTCTGACTCTGGTATCCTGTCGCCACAGTGTTAATTCTAGCTAGTCTAGAGAGCTAAGCTATCTGAGTTTTTCCACGGAGTCCTTCAGAAAGCAGTGAGAATCAGTGTGCTACTTATACTCTTCCCGCGCCCTGGTTACATCCGAAAGCCAAGTTATGTTTATTTTCATGTCAAATTTGAACAATGCTGTGACCTCAAGTTGACCGTGTCTTGTTAACATTCAGATCAATAACTGTTGCTTGTAACTACTCTACAAGTCAAACCCTTTATGTTTTAGTTACAAAACTATGTTTGATCTACCTCTACCCAAATGTTCTTCCTTCGTAACGCGTTGTAAAGGCCACCTTGATGACTTATGTTTTGTTAAAAAGAACAAGGAAACAGACATTTGACAGTAGGGCTCGTACCTGTGTGTGCTAGCTGAGACAACGCATTTTTATGCACGTATGTACAGAGAAGCCGTAGAGATTTTAAAACACTAATAATTTTAACAGAAAAGAAGAAGGCTTAAATTGAGATAAGATATGGCTGTCGACATTGTACTGACGATGTGAGAACCGACTACCTGTGATCAAGAGTAATGCCAGAATAGTCAGAGAGAGTTTCATTGCCGACAGGTCGTGCCGAGTGGTGGCGCCCTCTGAGCGCTCTGTATAAACGGGTCCTCCACGGCCCAGCAGCCAACCGTTGACTCACCTCGGAAGATGGTGCCCACAGTTGGCAATGAAACGTCAGGAGGAAGAATTTCTAACGTTCTACCACGGCCTCTTAGTCTGGAAGGTTTAATTAATGAAGACGTGAAAGCCTACACGCTATGATTAAATCAAATGTTTGTTATAAAAATATGCGAATGATGGCCTTACATGGATTTGTAAAATAATTAATTAAGCAATGGAAGATGTACTAATTTAGTGCAAACAGAGTATTTAAATACAACAGCATGCAGGAGTGAAGTTCCTACAACAGCTTGTTATCTCTCTAAAATCCGCAGCAAAATTTTAAAGCTCGTCAGCGCGAAAATACCACTAACAGTTGCTATTGAACTTAAAGTTCATTATCATTGTTACTATCACCGTCAGTTTCTAAAAAGTTCGTCACTATCACCAGTAACAATGAGGGAAGCACACCTGCCTTAAACTGTTTAAGCAATATTTAAATTCGCGTGGTCACTCTTACGAAATTATTCTACTTCCAAGAGATATTTGTAAGTATTCAGCTCGCGATGACAAGAAATCCAACTCGAGATTCGGGGCACTCTGGCCACCAACTCGTGGTCAACCAAACACTCTCAATGCTCTCCGGCAAAAGACGAGACGCGGACTTCCGTATACCCCTGTAAGCTTTTAGGCATACGGTGACAAGGGAAACATATGTACTACATACTAGTGCATAGAGGAAAACCTCGTGGTCATTTTCAACCTCTCACTAAAATGTTTATATATTTTTACAATACTTATAAACAAAATACACGGATACCTGGTAACAGCCAGTGCTGCAAGGTCCTCAGATTTTCCCAAAATTGTAAATACTTCTTCAAACATCTTACTTCGGTTGTTTATATTTCAGTATTACTCTCACTGATGTCGTGTTACGTTTGTATTTAGACGACCTGTAGTAATAGTTGCATGGGGGCTTAGTTAAAAGAATAAAGGACTAATATTAATGAATAAATGCAATAATTTTAGTAGCTGTGTGACAGGTTACGAAGTCTCGTAACCGGTTGGCCCTGACTAGTATTAGCAAGCAATCTGACTGCATAAAATAAAAATAAAGAATGACAAGAAATTTTCATTAACACAATTGATTAATTAAGTCCACTTGCAACTATAAAAGCTACGAAACAACAAAACACAAGTGTAACTGTTCTGTGTGTGGTAGTGTGACTCAACGTACATGTATCTGGGTCGGTTCTTTCTCAATACGACAAAATATTTTAAACACCATTTACAATGAACTAATTGAAAAACCGGAAATACTATAACTGCACATAGAATCCAGAATTACAAGTCTAATAAATGAACACGAGCCAGATGCTTTGTTGACTGTACCTGTGAGCAGGAGGGATTGTCATTAAAGAAAACTGTAATACCTTTTTACCTCATTATATATTGGCGAAAATTTTCCATTACACCAGCATCATAAATCAAAGCCCATCTCCTTTCTCAAATACACTGTGATAATTGCAACATCTTTCGTCTATACATTACACCAACCGAACAGCATCTACTCTCTCGCCCAACAGAACAACTGCACTCGATATCCTCTGAACTACTACTGCACCAGTGGAGGCAGCGGAATAATAATCTTTGGCGCAATCTCTGGCGCTGTGACTCAGTGTAGCCACCTTTCATATGCCCCTCCTCCACGGGCTAGAATTTGGTGGTATTTTTGCCAGCATTGGTGGTGAAAATACCACGAAATTCGTCCAAAAAACACAGACAAAAATAAAAGATGATATTAGTAAGTAAATATCACATAACTAAATAAATTTTGGCTTTGCACTGACCCTTCAATAACCTAATATATAAAAATACAGTAAAGAATACAAATGCTTGCATACATGCGATTTTACATAATAGTTTACGCAAGTATCATTTCTCAGAGTAGTTAAACAGCTCAATCAATGGCACCAGCAATGACGAATAGGTGCAGATAAGAGTCTCATAACATTTCATAAACAGTATATACGCAATAACTCAGTTTACACAAATATTCACATAAAATCTTTTCAATAGTTCAATAAACAAGTAGCACTCCTCAGAGCAGTTGACAGTTCCAACAGTTGCACCCAGCAATGGTCAACAGGTGCAAATAGCAGTACTATAACATTTCATAAACAGTAAATACACAATAAATCAGTTTACACATATAAAATCTTTTCAATAGTTCAATAAACAAGTAGCACTCCTCAGATTAGTTGACAGTTCCAACAGTGGCACCCAGCAATGGTCAACAGGTGCAAATAGCAACAAGTGGCATGATTTCAGTAGCAGCAGTTCCAACAGTGGCACCCAGCAATGGCGAGCAGGTGCAGACACCAACAAGTGACATCTCATCAGTGGTTGAGCAGTTCCAACAGTGGCACCCAGCAATGCTGAACAAGTGCAGGTAACAGTCCATAATATTCACCAGCAATAATTAAACAGTTCATCAGAGTTCATCAGCAGAAATTAAACATTTCCAAGTGGCACCCATCAATGATAATAGGTGTAAGCACGAACAACAGTTTGAATGCACACACAATTGCTTTTACAAAATTATTATCAATGCTCTTACACTAAAGATACAAATTATAATAAACACACAAATGATATCAGATAATTGTCATATTAACTATTTCAAATACACAAATATCAGTAAACCTATAATATTTATGGGTGTCAGTGCAAGCCACAACAAACAAGTAAAATAATATTTAGGGGGTAGGTCAGTACCAATTGGGGATTAGCAAGGCACAACAAACAAGTAAAATAATATTTAGGAGGTAGGTCGGTACCAATTTGGGATTAGGAAAGGAAAACACACAAAACACACTCACTCATCTTTCATCCACATATTAAGTACTATTGTGTAGTTGAATAGTAATAATTGTGTAAATGCAATTCTGTCAAAATTTGATGTTCAACATGTGTATCAAATAGTAGTGGCAGCAGTCTATAATAGTCAGTAATAGTTAGTCAACGTCATAGTCATCATGTCAAGACCAATGGTTGCCAAGCCAAATCAAAATGTACGGTTGCTGAACAACTGTCAGTGTGCCAAGATATGCAAATACTTCCTCTCTCCAAAAAAAAGTATATACTGCTTATTGATTTAACAAAGTGTGTGTGTAGACAATCTTCCTTCCACTGGAGTGTTCTAGTCTGCCATCTTCATCCTTCTTGTTCCATATAAACCAACCAAAAAAAAAAAAAATTTTTTTTCCCTCACTTACTTTACCTCTTGTCTACCAAAACTCCAATAATCATCAGCATCACATAATCTCAGTACTTCAATAATACCTCTTCAATACGTCGATACATACAAAGCTTATCACCAATATCATTTACCTTACCTCTTATCCACCAAAACTCCAATAATCATCAACATCACACAATCTCAATACTTCAATAATACCTCTTCAATTCGTCGATACATTTATACCTTATCACCAATATCATTTCACTTCCATAGCAACTCTTTCTTCTAGTCAGTCTCCTCGAACAAGTACAGATAAAATCCTAGTGCAAACTTCAATTCATCATCCCATACAATCCGAAGATACAGTGTCCACACACAACCTCTGTGTAATTCACCTGAGCCAAATCTTCTACTCATTATGAATTATAAAATACATTTTGGTTACCTTGTCCATCATAAAATAAAAGAAATGCGTACATGACCTCTAATAGCCTTCAGTTTGAATAACTTTCAGTAAGTAGGTGCGAGTACACAGTATTAATGATCACATAAGAATTTGAATGAATAAACCGTAATATTTCACAGTGTGTACACCACTTCAAGAATCATGGCAAAACTAAGCAAATATGTGGAGTATTTTTTGTGTCAAGTGTCACTTGCTATTTAAATTGCTCGCGAAGAATGCAGTGTAATAACTGTCAATGGTCTAAAGCTAGTGTTGGTATTTCATGTCGTCAGCTTCCTTTCTATTATAATGAATTAATACAGCTTCCATAGAACCTCCAGTTCATGTGACTTCAATGAAGTTTCTTGTACCCATGTAGTTCGTAGAATTATAGAAGTTCATTTTCTTATCTTAAAATGTAAAGCACTGAGCGTAAGCAAAACATGCAATACCGAGTAAATATACCAGTAGAGACCAGAATGCCAACAAGTGGATGCAGCACAATCCCTACAACGAGGCTCTACCAAGCGAAGAATCTATAATTGATACCATAGTGTAACCTAAACTCTATGTTCGTACACAGTATATGTTGTGGCGTAACAAGACAGCTACGCCACACTGAAGTAGCCGAAAGGCACGCGTAATCTCACTTAGGCTAGATAGAGGTCTGAAACAGGATACGTAATGAATGGTAGCAAGAAAAGTACGTAGCTGCTATTACTTAACTTTTAATCCTTGTTGTATACATCGTTCTTGATGAGACATTTCATACGATAACTATCAAACTATGTAAGGCTAATGGCGCCTTGCTAGGTCGTAGCCATGGACTTAGCTGAAGGCTATTCTAACTGTCTCTCGGCAAATGAGAGAAAGGCTTCGTCAGTGTAGTCGCGAGCAAAGTCGTCGTACAACTGGGCTCGAGTGCTAGTCCGTATCTCGAGACCTGCCTTGTGGTGGCGCTCGGTCTGCGATCACACAGTGGCGACACGCGGGTCCGACATGTACTAAATGGACCGTGGCCGATTTAAGCTACCACCTAGCAAGTGTGGTGTCTGGCGGTGACACCACAGTATATAAGTATTTCTCTATACTAAATTAAAGAGTAGTTATGACAACAAAGCAATGTGTAAATATGCAATCCATACGCAAAGTAGCAAGTATATATCTTACATAATAAATAGGTCATTAGCATCATATCAGCATAAGCAAATAAATGTTCATATGTAATCTTAATAAGTAAACATGAAGGCGCAAGCAGATAAATCACAAAGTATAATTTATATACACAACCATATCAGTACAACTAATCAGGTGAAAATTATAATTTAAATAAAAAGGCACAGCAGGCACATAATAAAAAATATGACATCAGTGAAAAAGCATAGCAGCCAAGTGATTCATAATATACACAAGTAACAACCCTGTTCATTATTAAAACATTGTCAAAATCAGCAAATTTACGCAAGCATGTCGCTTCACAAATAAATTCATACAGCATAAAATTTAACACAAAGTATAAATCACGTAATCGCGAGCAGCAAATTACGTATAGAGAACATACCTAAGTAGAAATATGTTACCTGAAAAATAAACTCAATTAATAGTTACCTTTTTAGTTTATTACTTTCTTCTTCAAAATTACATTGTTCCTGAAATTTTCTCGATAGCAAGTCCTCTTAACGTCGGACACGCAGAAAATTTACCTGAAGTTCTTAAATATTTTATACAACTGTATCCTGGAAAAACTGAACGTTAATAACATAAGTTATCAAGTCACTATAGCTTTATACTGAATTTAATCGAGAAATTAGACTGTGTATTTGTCTACGGCTGTCAGTGCATTCGCACTGAGCGCTCGATCAGCTATAGGTAAGCGTGACGTAGGAAGTAATTGTTTGCTGTCAACAGCTACGTTGTGCGGCGCGCAGACTGACTGTCGCTTTGTGTATGTGCTGCCGCTAGAACACGGCGCGGTATCCCTGTGGTCTTTGCGTGTTTACGTGTAACTGTTAATTTTCTCAAAAGTATGTCATTCCACAAAAATTTTAACGTTCGATATATGATGTATTCCCTTAGAGCGCCGTGATTTAAGAGTTTCTACTTCAACAGTGTTATCATGAATAATTTTGCGAACTCTATATGGACCGTTACAAAGTAGAAAAAATTTGTGACACAAGTCTTTTCCTTTGTGAGACAAACGATGAGACTTAAGTAGCACCTTTTGACCAACTGACAAAGTTTTTAAACGACCAGAATGTTTAGCTGATTTCCCTCTTCTAGCAGCCGCAGATGCAGTATTTTGCAGAGCCAGGTTGACAACTTCAAAATGCCGCAGATTACGTGTAGGCTGAAAAGGAACAATTTCAGAGATGCGATTTGTCGGTTCTTTATTTTTTAATATCAATATAGGCGGTAAAGAAGTTGAATCATTAGGGAGTTCATTCAGAATGTTTTGAAAAATATGAAGATACTGATCCCACGTTCTGTGATTATGATGACATTAAAGACGACACAATTTATTGATTTCCTTCATCCATCTCTCTGAAGCGTTAGATTGAGGGTGAAGAAGTGAAATGAAAATTGGTTTAATCTTACGACGCCGTAGCGTACGAAGCCAAATTTTAGAACGAAACTGTGATCCATTATCTGATATAACTTTATCAACATGACCCACTTCTTTAAGAAAATGTTTGATGAAAGCATTAGGTACTGAACGAGCTGTTGCTTTGCTTAAAGGTATAAAACACACATATTTTGATGTCAATTCCACTACTACCAAAATGTACGCAAAATCATTAGTAGAACAAACCACTGGACCGAACAAATCGACTGGAGCCATCTTCTTTAATTTCGCTGGAATGATAGGAAACAACGTTGCTCTGTGAGAAATTGTTGGCGGCTTAGCCTTTTGACATAATTTGCATTTGGCAAGAACAAATCGAATAGGTTTTTCCATATTACTGAAGTAGCAATTTTCTCGTAATTTATGAAAGCATTTTCTGGGGCCAAAGTGTGCATAACTGAAATGTGTATACCAAATCAATTTATTAACCCACTCATCAGGAATGCAAACTAACCAAACAGAGTTGTCAACCGATTTTCGTTTAAAAAGAATATCATTGCGAACTAAATAATAGTGTCTAATCGCTACGCTTTCCTTTCTCCTCCACTTCTCCTTAATGTCCTTACAGATTGGATCCTTGTTTTGCTCCTTAGCGATGTTCTGGAGCGAAGACGAAATAAAATTTTCAAACGCAACAATTTGAATATACATCAAACAATAATTGTTTTCTTTGCAGTCCTTCTCAGCACTTTGTTTCAAACCCATAGGTGCATGTGATAAAGCATCACCAATAATATTTGAAGAACCCTGGATGTAAACAATACTAAAATCAAATTTCTGTAGATACAGCGCCCATCGTGATAATCTTCCATGTGTTAATTTTGTTGACATAAGAAATTCCAGAGCTCGATGATCGGTGTAAACCTTAGTACGTCTGCCATACAAAAAGATGCGAAATTTTGTGAAAGCCCAAACAACAGCCAAAGCTTCAAGTTCCATAATCGAATAATTCTTTTCTGATTTACAGAGAACACGACTTCCAAATGCAATAGTTTTCTGCACTAAAACGCCGTTTTCTTCTATCTCTTGAAATAAGTGTGCACCTAGGCCTTTGTATGATGAGTCCGTCGCCAAACAAAAATCTTTAGATAAATCCGGATGTGAAATAAGTCGAGCAGCAACTAAAGCATCACGAAGTTGTACAAATTCTAATTGAGCTTCCTCATTCCAAAACCAATTAGAATTCTTTCCAGAAAGTTCACATAAACGAGGTGTGGCCAACTTGTCCAATCTAACAAAGCGTCTAAGAAAATTACAGACACTAAGGAAACTACGAACGTCACGTTTTGTAGTAGGAACAGCATAATTACGAATAGCGTCTAGTTTCTCTGGATCAGGAAGAATACTTTCTGTAGAAATAATATGACCAAGAAATTTCACCTGAGAACGACCAACTTCAGATTTTTCCAAGTTCACTGTAATGCCAACGCTTTCAAAAATATGTAATAATGAATCCAAAATTCTGTTATGCTCACTTCAAGAACGTTTAGCAATAAGAATGTCGTCAACATATGAAGTAATATTGTTACGAAGATAAACAGGTAAAATTTCGTTTAAACTACGAATGAATACTGGTGAAGATACCGTAAGTCCAAACGGTAATTTCCGAAATTGATAACAGTTACCAAAGGCTAAAAAGGCAGTGTATTTTCTACAATCAGGGTGGAGTTCTATTTGCCAAAAGTTCCGCGCATGTCAATTGTGGATAAAACTTTGTTTCCATGGAAATGTTGAAGAAGTTCATCTAAATTTTTGTGGACGGTCAGTTTCAGGAATGATGATATTTATCTGTCTGGAATCCAGAACCAAACGAATTGACCCATTCTTTTTAAGAACGACATGTAATGGGCTGGTATAAGGACTGACTGCTGGCTCAATAATGCCTTGATCTAACAGGTATTGAAGTTCACTCTTAACCTTTCTCTACAAGCCAAAGGAATAGCGTACGTTTTTCCCCGAAATGGTGTGTGTTCTTTTACTTTAAATAAATATTGTAAGCCTTGTAGTTCCTGTGTGATGACTAAATACTGAAGCTTGTGAAGTCAAAATTTGGTGTAATTCTCCTCTTGCAACGTCATCTGTCACTTCAGCTTTGTTAACCTTTTGATTAATTAATTCTTCACTATTAATTATTTCATCCATCGCGTCTCTGTATTGTCGTTGTCATGAATAAACACAATGTCGTCATAATACTCATCGAAAACATCAGAAGTAAGAAACCTTAAACAAATTGTGTGTGATTCAGATTTCGTTACACACTCGAAAAATTTCAAACATCTCGGCATTCCGGCAACAGTCAAGTTCACACTTCCTTCCTTAAAGTTTAAAATTGCCTTATATGTGTTAAGAAACTCCATACCTAATATAATTTGCGTACTGAGTAATGGAACAATAATAAAATTAGCAGAAAATTCATATCCTTGACAAATGAAATTTAAGTTGGTCTGTTGTTTGACTTCCACACTTTTTCCAGAAATAGCTCCTCGAATTGTAGTTTTAGAAACAGCTAACACAGGACAAACAATAGTTCTTACACATATACGAAAAACTAATTCACTAATAACATTCAATGGGCTCCCAGAATCTAAAGGCGCAGTGAACTTATTCTTACTCACGCATACTTCAATAACAGGTGTAAGATGGCAAGAACTATACCCCTTACATGAAGTCATTAAAGATCACCTAACTCACGTTGAGCGAACAGTAGGGCTGAACAAAATGACTGACAAGGCACAATGCATCTTGTAGAGGGTATAGTACGGACGCATTGGAATAATTAATATAGGGTGATGGTTTTAAAGTAATTCACACGACTTGAAAACTTTGTGGAAACGAGTCGATTTACTGGACGCTAGTTTACCCCAGGGAAGCCACGCCTTGATTCACAGCTCTGAGACAACGACCGAGGTAAATACGGACAGCGCGTAGCTGTCCAGTGAGCACAATTGCTGTCGGCTGATTAGATGTACCGAACAACTGTCGAACATACAGAATGAGAGAGATGACGATAGCGTGTCGGAACGAATTAGTCCTCGTCCCGAAGTTCATACGAATCGTAAGAACGGGCGAAATGGTAACTGGAATGATGACCGGTTTGACTACAAGCATTTTGTATCAGTCCGAAAGTTCCATCACTACAAGGACGGGGGTAATAGCTTGCATGCAAAAATTTTTATGGGACAGTTCGAGTTGTCTTTGCCCCCACACTGGCCGTTGATGTACCAGCTGGATTTTGTGTGCTTCCTTATGGAGGGCGCGAACGCTGAGTACGTGAGAAATGTAGCGAAGACGAGCGTCTCGTTCGAAGAATTCAAAAATGCCTTCTTGGGCAAGTATTGGTCTAAAGAAACCCAAGAAAGGATCAAACAAGAAATTATGATGTCCAGAGATATGGAAGGGGCAGGGCACCGGAGTCCGGTCAAATTTTTTGAAAATATGACAAAAGGGAACCAGTACCTAGACAACCCATGTAGCGGTGCGGAAATCATCAGATTATGCCACATGAAACTTCCCATCTCGTATCAACAATTACTTGCCGGTCTTTGTGGTGGCGATACTGAGGTATTTAAGGGCATTTTGCGCGAACTGGAATTCGCATTTCAAGAGGAACAGGCGCGGGAGAAACGCCGACAGCGTGAACAAAATAACAACCGTCGCAATAATGGACCTCAGTGGGATAGTAGGCCAGTGCCGAACTACAACGGCCACAATGAAGATAAGAGTAATGGAAACTCGAAAAGAAGGTACACGGAAGAGGAGCGACTCTCCCCGGTGCAACATAAAAAATTACAAAAGACTTGGGGCGGTAACCAGCAATCGGGAAGGAACAGGAATAATGGTTACCAAAATAACAACCAGGAAGAGGTCGAAGTCCGCCCTCCGAAGCCTGGTCCATCCCACCTTAACGGGCAGGATTACGAATGACTAGACCAGAGTGCGCACATAGTATATATAGGCTTAGAATAAGGATTTTTTTCTAAAGTGTCTTGTTTGTTTGGGTATATACTGATCTTAGTGGTAGAATGTCTCGTTTATATGTGCCGATATTTTGCGTTTTTATTATTAATAATGATATCTCGCCTCTCGATGTTGTGAAAGTAAAGTGCACTAGAGTATTTTGTAAAGACACATGATTAAAGAACGGATAACAAGTATTTCTGGACGTACCCCTAGAAAAAGATGGATTAGGAACTCTGTAAATTACAGAAAAGTTCCCCGTAATTGTATCTCCGTCATTGGAGAACATATTTAAAGTGTCCAGTCCCGTAAGTCGTTACGAGGACGCACCGACGCATCTAGTATGCCCCTTAGTACGTAAGAGGTGGACAGCTATGCGCAGTTGCGTGAATTAGCGCACCAAATGCATGATAAAGGTAACCGGATGTAATCATTTACAGATCAAACAGCGGCATTAATACGCCAGAAATACTTGTTGATACCAAGATAGTGTAACAACTGCGAGTGTGAGCAGTGAGCTATATTTGTGTTGTGCCATTGTGACATTGCTAATCCGAAACATGTTCACAGGCCTTATAAAACCATTCGTGACAAAAGGAGAAAACGGGAAGAAAACAGAGGAGAGAAGTGTCGCAATAGAACACGATAAAGGTCGACATCCAAACTTCCAACAAAAAACCTTGGTAAGACTGACACATGTCTAAGTTTGTTGTGTTTTATACATGTTCGCAGGCACAATAAGAGGGACGTCTGCCACATAGGGAACTCAGAAGAAAAAACAAGATTAGAGACAAAAAGTAGTAAATAGTAAATATGTAGTCGGGTTGGCCAACACCGTGTTAGTCGTAGGAATTGGTAGTTAGAAATGGTGATGGGATCCTGTCCAGATAATCTTGATTCCCTATCCCTTGACTGTGTATGTGTGTGAACGACTGTGAAGCAAGCTGTCTTGTACAATTTTTATGTTAATGTATAAAAAAAGTTCTGTTACATTTCTATTTTAATTGATCCTGAAGTTGATTTACAAACACGTAAAATTATTCCTTTTGTAATGAAACAAGTTCATTATCTCAAAGAAAAAAAAGTGTGGTACTAATGGTTAAACATGAGCACTTTACATGTATTACAATTAGTTGTCTTAGTGTATTAAGGTGGCGTAACTGAGCAAGAGGGAGTCGAAGCTATGACACCTGGCACACCACACACAGGAACGAGGACGACAGCAATGAGGGGAGTACACAGCTGACGATGGTGATGGAATGCAGACCACGCCCTGAATCGACGGGGACGGTGTTCAACTCAGCAGCCAAGGAGAGGTGACATCCAGCACCTTTGTGTACGACAAAGAGGTTGGTCCTGATCTCTGTACACGGTGCGGATCGGGGGCAGCAATGAAGAGGTCCAAGAAGTTTTCTATATTTGTTGCTCGCCACGTCAGGTGGAGCAACAGCCCAGCTGACCTTTTGTGCCTAAGGACACCAACTTTGAGGGCCTGAGCAAAAAATAGGCTCTTGTCTTATCACGGTCCCTCCCTTGCCCTAAAACGTCTATAGAAGGAGCAATGACCTGTGGCTGAGCCGCGAGAGGTTACCGATCATAGATGCACCGATGGAGTTTTGTGCCTGTCGGACAAGACGTTAACAACGAGCTCTTAGGTGAGAGCCATCCTGCCTCAAGAAGATGCGGGCGCCTGTGGCGCCATCTCCGTAATCGATGTTGCTCTCTTCTCAGCCGTTAGCTATCCCTCAACTTGCTAGTCAGAACTAATGTCACTTCCGTTCCTGCAAGAAACTTGTGCCGTGTGTGTGAGTGTGTGAGTGTGGATTCAAATGAATAACACGCGCCTCAACAAACATACTCATTTGTTCTGTTTATGAATTATGTTATAAGAAGGTTATGATTTTATAAATGTGCCATTTGTTAAAACGTCATATATTTGTCATGCCACATCTGTTTGTGTTAGAATAAGATTTCATACTTATACCTTGTTACAAATACACAACAGTGGTTGCTTAATACGCAAAGATTCTTGTCATTTTGCTTGTGATATATATATATATATATATATATATATATATATATATATATATATATATATAGGAGTACATGTGTGTACACAATCCAGACACTGGACTGGGCCAGACCTTGTTGAATTGTGTAAAGATGACACTTACACCATGCACAATAACCACGTCCCGAGGCAGACAGAAAAAAAACCTTTATTTATAAAATGTCAAATGAGAGCAACTTCTATCAACTTGTCAAAATGTTACACGAATATTGTTCATCTATGTTTTTAGTAATTTAAGTCGAGTAGGGATGGATAACTGAGAGTGAATGGACCTTAAGTTATAATTGCGGGTCTTGCTATTCAAATGACAAGCACAGAGGTGCTTAAACATGTGTATTTGCCCTTTGCGACGTGTGTTCTTGTAATATAATTGTAGTTTTCTTTTGAGTACTCTGACGAATAATTGTCTCAGGAATCGGGAGAGATTAAAGTAAAATTAGACTAAATAATGACCACATCTTTATCAGTAAATCCAGTCATTGAAGGCAGGTACCCTAGGAATGACTGGGATTGTGCATCAGAGAGGAGGCAGTGGTAATCAATCGCCCGTAACTACTCACGGGAATGGATTAAAAATACGAGTTATGGAGATATTAATTTTGTACCACAGGTGGTAACACCATAGGAGTGCTACCTGTACTACAAAATTGATTTGAAGAGAGGGGCTATATGTAAGATGGCAAGAACTATGCCCCTTACATGAAGTCATTAAAGATCACCTAACTCACGTTGAGCGAACAGTAGGGCTGAACAAAATGACTGACAAGGCACAATGCATCTTGTAGAGGGTATAGCATGGACGTATTGGAATAATTAATGTCGTTTGATGGTTTTAAAGTAATTCATATGACATGAAAACTTTGTGGAAACGAGTCGATTTACTGGACGCTACATTACCCCAGGGAAATATTTAGAGTTGACCGTGGCCGGCTGTGGAACGGCGAAGGGAAGCGACAATAAGCAGCTTAGGGCGGCTCAAGCTCTGAGAAAGCGGTAACGTGGCACGGCCTCCAGCCGCCTTAAGATGAGTTACAGCATGGGTGGTTGACCCAGACCCAATGCTGGTGTACCGGGAAGCAGACGGAGAACTTGTACGCCTGTTGATAAATGTCCATCGTCCCGTTTTCAGGGAAACATGCGAGAAAGCCGCGCAAAGCTACAGTGGAGCAGTCAACAGAGGTCAAAATATGCGTGTTCATGACTATAGCAACTTCACGCTGAATTCACGGTCCGCAGAGTCTGAAGTAAATCAGGTGAAGAGCGACAGAATGAAATACGCCGGCCTCCGATGGGAACGTAGGACCGAAGAATTTGAAGTACTCTCCTGGGAGTCAGAATCCCGGAAAAATTGGTGTTTGTGCAGACGCTAACCTTGATGGGTGGCCTGGGCGGAGCTAAATAGCAGAAGTTGAGAGAAAGGGAAATTTTGTGAGAATTGGTTCACTTCCCAGAACAGGCATTGGTCGGCGCTGGGAAGCGACGCATAATTAACGCGACTTGCGCTGCAATTGGCGTAAGTGATTTTGCTGGAGGTGAAACCGAGGCAAAGAGCGGACTGTGAGAAGAAGTCTCCGTAGAGGTCTTTCGTTCCCAGCTTGCCTAGAGTGCGGACAAGGCGTTCTTTACTCAGATTGCCTGAGAAAGAGTGAGCATCTCTGCAGTTTAGGACTTAGCAAATGGAACGATTGAGCTTGGAGATAGAAAGTTTTTGGTTCAGCTATGTACTGAGCAAGATAGCTAGGAGTAGTTTTTGGTTCAGCTATGTACTGAGCAAGATAGCTAGGAGTGAATAGACGAGCGCAGCCTTGCAACACCACGACGTCGGCCGATGTCCACACAACGACGCCACTCCGCCACGCTGTATTCGGTGATATTGCGCCCGCTCCGGCCACCGATTAATTTGTTGGATCACATGAGCAAAGTTTCCATGAGGGTTTCATGGGCCATGTATTGTAGAATTCTTCTCGCACTTCGCATTACACCTGGGTCAGTCGATAGGAATTACTTTTGAGTTATCGCGCTTTACTCCATGCAAACGCAATTTATTACCACTGCCTGATAGGAGAGTCTTGTAATGTGTTGATTGAAGGTCGGGAGTTAAAATAAATTTGTGCTAATCGACTGCATCTGTTTTCAGTCAAGTAGTTGAAATCCCAAGTCACTTTCTTAATTAATTTTATGTTCAACATTTGCATCTGGTGTTCAATAGCTGAATATCACATCAATGTGCTCTCCTTTTTAATTAAAAGTGATCAATTCTGAATAAATTAATGTCAACACTGCCACCGCAGTTCAATCAGGAGTCACAGGGCCATATTACTTTCTTGCGTTATCCGATATTGCGGCAGTTTTTCTCTATCTGTTGATCTGTTACTCAATTAATTGGGGTGAACACGCCCCAAAACCAGGTAAGTGACTGGTGGGGTGTTACGCAGGATGTAAAACTGCGTCTACATTATTTTCCTTTTCGTCTAGCAAAACATCTCTCATGTCTTCCAAGCGTACGTAGCGTAAAGTCGTAGTGTCATTACTTTCTGAACCGTCTATATTGCTGCCAGAAGCCGAAGCTGGAAGTCATTGTCGATAGTTTGCGCCACGTCTTTCAGTATTCGCGTCATTTCGCGGATCAATTTCTACGATTTGCACTTGTCTCTCTGAATTTCTGTCACGTGGAGGATGCCAATTAGGTCCCTCCTGTCTGTTACATGTAAATTCTTGGTTGTGTCTGTTATTAAAATTTCTATTTTCCTGGCTCTCTGCATGACTCCTTCTTGTGTAATTTCGACTGTCACTTCTGAAATTATTGTTAGGTCTACTACCCTGGTTATTTCTGTAGTAAGAATTTCTAATATTGTATGAATAATTTCTGTGTTGATGATAGTGATTACTGTTTCCGTATGATTGATCATTCCGGTAAGAATTTCTGTTATTATAATTATCTGTGTAATTTCTGTTAGAACGTCTGTTATTGTCATAAGGCTGGTATCTATTGTCCTGTCTGTTTCGTCTGTCATTACCGCTATAACGTCCGTTCCGATCATTATCCCTTGTCTCTGAAAATCTTTTGTGATTACCGTTACTGAAAAAATTGCAAGAAGTTCCGCCGTCGTTGTCATACTCAAGTTCTTGTAGCAAACTATTAAAAGTTACAATGTCGTCTTTACATCTTCCGGCTAAAGCAATGTGTCTTATCGATTGTTGCAGCTTAGTTAAACAAATGCGAATTAATTCATTCGGGCTATAAGGGTTGGAAAGGAATTGATTCTTTCGAATCATATCTTCAAAGTATTCTGCCGGCGTGCGGAACTCACACTGTTTAAAATTATGCTGCATGATAAGACTATGTTTGACTCTGTCTTGCGTGTTTTCGGGCCAATATGCCGATAGAAATGCATGATAAAAATCATTTAAATTATTACAATCTCTAATAAGTGCGCGCATGCGCGTCGCCGGTCCGTCTTCTAAATATCCACACATAAATTCCAGTTTGTGACTTAGTGGCCAATTTGGCGGAAGTGCGTACATGAATTGATCTAACCGTGAACATGGGTGAATGTCATTATTAGTACTGCGAAAGATCTTAAATTTCCGAACAGTTAAAAAGTGTTTATAGTAAAAGTTTTCGCCTCGTGGCGACAAAAACCTACCGCGTCTGTCCCAGTCCGAATGTCGATTATTGTCAAGTTCGCGCGCCTGGCGCTCTCTTGTTGCATCTCGTAAATAAAATAAATTATTTTCTTCAAAACCCGCTGCTACCGGTGATTCTAAATTTCTTCTACTGTCTTTTCCTAAGATTTCGCTTTCAATTTGTTTAACTTGCTTCCGTAACGCCTCAAATTCCCTTTTAACGCGTTCATTAAATTTTCCCTGATTTTCAGCATGTTTATTTATATTCTGGTACTCTTCTGTTTCTGCAAATGGCAATGGAGTGTTATCATCTGAATCTCTGTCCCCATGTAAACTAAGACTTGTCAATTTATCTGAAATCTCCTCAACTCTTTCCGATAAGTCACCTATTTGTTCTTTCTGTTTATTTACGTCTTCCGTAAGTGTCGCGACTCGGGTTTCAGTATTGACACATGTAGTAGTTAACTGTTCATATTGTTGTGTTAGCTTATTTATTCTGTCATTTGGTGCGGATTCCTCGATTCTTTCAAATACTTCTTCCTTATCGTGTGCACGTTGTAAATTTAACTCTGAAAATTTTTGTACTATCAGGCGATCTCTTTCTTCCTGTTCTCTATCCTGTTCCTTTTGTCTAATTTCTATTGAAGTTAATCTATTATCGTGAGCATTCAAAATCGGTTGTACTTCTTCTCTAATTTCTTTCTTTAATTCTCCTTTCATGTTTTTAAAACATGTCCCTATTCGTGCGTCTAATCGTGTTTCCATTGTTCCCATATCAGTTTTAATTGTTCCTATTTGTGATCCCAAATTTAATATTGCACTCATCAACTGCTCCATATTAACTGGTTCGAAATTCTTTTCATCCCTAACATTTCCCGTAAAACTAACTTCCTTCGTCATGGCTGTAAAGCTGTCTGTGTTCGATACTATTCCAGAATCTTTTGTCGTTAATCTCGTATTCTGAAAATTTTTTGATTGTGAAACATTTTGAACTGGTTCCGGACTATTTTCCCGGCTTATTACATTGTTTTCTACTTCATTATTCATCATACTGTTCTCCTGTGTTGGCGAGTTCGCCATGTTAACAATTTCGTTATTCTGACTATCCATCATTTTTGCCTTTTTCATCGATCGCGTAATCATTTACAAAACATACAAAACTCGTCACTATACGAAAATTACACACAATATAACACTTTATCACCAACAATACCATCCACACGAAGTGCTTCCCGACAAACACGATTAACGAACTATTAAAACCTTCACAATTGCACAAAATTGTCAAACCCGTATACGACACATCAAAAATTAAATTCTACAAAAATACCATCAGAAGAATGACAAGACAACTACAAATGTTCACTTACAAAATCTACACGTGCAATGTAGACTACAATTACTAAACTACAAGTTACAACAACAATACTACAGTCTACTATTTTTACTATCAAATGAATTCCAAGGGACGATCCGAAGCAGCGGTCGCCAGGTGCATGGGGGCTTCATTAAAAGCAATAATTTTAGTAGCTGTGTGACCAGTTACGAAGTCTCGTAACCGGTTGGCCCTGACTAGTATTAGCACGCAATACGACTGCATAAAATAAAAATAAAGAATGACAAGGAATTTCCATTAACACAATTGATTAATTAAGTCCCCTGCAACTATAAAAGCTACGAAAGAACAAAGCACAAATGTAACTGTTCTGTGTGTGGTAGTGTGACTCAACGTACATGTCTCTGGGTCGGTTCTTTCTCAATACGACAAAATATTTTAAACACCATTTGCAATGAACTAGTTGAAAAACCAGAAATACTATAATGGCACATAGAAACCAGAATTACAAGTCTAATAAATGAACACGAGCCAGATGCTTTGTTGACTGTGCCTGTGAGCAAGAGGTATTGTGATTAAAGAAACCTTAATACCTTTTTACATCATTATATATTGACGAAAATTTTCCATTACACCAGCATCATAAATCAAAGCCCATCTCCTTTCTCAAATACACTGTGATAATTGCAACATATTTCGTCTATACACTACACCAACCGAACAGCATCTACTCTCTCGCCCAACAGAAAAACATCTGCACTCGACATCCTCTGAACTTCTACTGCACCAGTGGAGGCGGGGGAATAATAATCTTTGGCGCAATCTCTGGCGCTGTGACTCAGTGTAGCCACCTTTCGTAGTACAATTTGCATCTAATTTAGTAAATTGGTTATAACTGATTATACACGGAGTGATTATAAAAGTAAGTTGTTATAATCTATACTGAGATCCTCAGCTTTCATATGATGTCTCATAAATACACACTGCGTTATTGATTCATTTGTTATTAATTATATAAGGTATTATAGTTAGCATGTTCATAACTTTTAAAGATTAATTATGCAGTGAGCTCATCTCATTGCCACAAATTCTTTGGAATGTGTGGTTTTCTCGTAGAATTGTAAGGCAAATTACACTTATCAGCCAAAACCTAATGACCACTGCCCTCCCTGACGTTGGACGCGGTGACAATAGTATGTAAGCGGAACAGTCACGAACGGGAGATCACCCTAGGGAATACAAGGCTGCAAAAGGGAAATGCATCGAGATGAGCGACTTTGATAAAGGGCAGATTATTATTATGCAAAGCCTGTGAACAAGTATTTCGAAAACGGCGAAGCTTGCCGAGTGTTCGTCTGCTACTATCGTGATCATCTTCGGAAAAATTTAGGACAGTAGGAAACTCTCACTTGGGGCTAAGTGGCTGGACGTCCACAAGCCTTCACAGAACGTGGATTTCGGAGGCTTGTCTGCTCTGTACAGTACGATAGACGGTGATGTGTGGCATCTCTGCCAAGAGAGCACAGTGCTGGTGCATGTACAAGTGCTTCGGAGCACAACGTTCATCGTACATTGTAGAACATGGAGTTCTGCAGCAGACCACGCCTGCGTGTTCACATTTTGACCCAACGACATCATCAATTACGGTTGGTGTGAGCATGGGACCATCGAGATTCGAAGGTCGATCAATTGAAACGTGTCGGCTCTTCGGGTGAAACACATATTTGCTACTCTGGGTCGTCGTTCGTTTTCAGAAGTGCATGCTGGTGGGAACCGTATTATACTATCACAGACGTTCTCCTGCACTTGCATCGGACCTGTAGTAGTAATCGAAGACACACTGACAACTGCGAATCATCTGCATCCCTTAGTGCTTGATGTCTCCCCCGACGGCGATGTCATTCCTCAGCAAAATAATTGTCCACGTTTCGGAGCCAGAACTGTGCTGCAGAGGTTTGATGAACGTTATAGTGAACCCACGTTGATGCCTTGGCGACCAAATTCGTTATTACGCGAATTACATGACCTGTACGTAGACATCTAATGCCATATACCTCCACATACCTACCAACAAACTGTCAGATCCCTGATGCGCCGAACCAGTTATGTATTTCGTTCGAAAGACGGACAAAAAAGCTATTAATCAGGTGGTAATAAAGTTTTACCTCATCAATTTACTTTTCTTAGAAGTACTACTGTTCATTTCGTTATTTTATACTGCAACCTTGATCTTGCGTCTGTGTTCTGCAACACCTGTTCCTACGTTTGCAGCCTCCCCTGCCACGTCTGACATCGCTCACGGCCTCCACGCTTGCCTCTGCTCCACGGTCGACTTCACCACCCCGGATAGCTCTCGCTGCTTCGGGCTGTCATCACTGCCGCAACATATACTCGTCACTGTCTACATCTGCATCTACATCCATACTCCGCTAGCTAGTGTGGCGGAGGGTACTTTGAGTACCTCTATCGGTTTTCCCTTCTATTCCAGTCTCGTATTGTCCGTGGAGAGAAAGATTGTCGGTATGCCTCTGTGTGGGCTCTAATCTCTCTGATTTTATCCTCGTGGTCTCTTCACGAGATATACGTAGGAGGGAGAAATATACTGCTTGGCTCCTCGGTGAAGGTATGTTCTCGAAACTTCAATAAAAGCCCGTACCGGGCTACTGAGCGTCTGTCCTGCAGAGTCTTCCACTGGAGTTTATCTATCATCTCCGTAACGCTTTCGCGATTGCTGAATGATCCTGTAACGAAGTAAGCTGCTCTCCGTTGGATCTTCTCTGTCTCTTCTATCAACCCTATCTGGAACGAAACCCACAATGGTGAGCAGTATTCAAGCAGTGGGCGAACAAGTGTACTCTAACCTACATCCTTTGTTTTCGGATTACTTAAGATTCTTCCAATGAATCTCAGTCTGGAACCTGCTTTACCGACGATCAACTTTATATGCTCAGTCCATTTTAAATCACTCCTAATGCCTACTCCCAGATAATTTATGGAATTAACTGCTTCCAGTGGCCGACCTGCTATATTGTAGCTAAATACAAAGGATCTTTCTTTCTATGTATTCGCAGCACATTACATTTGTCTACATTGAGATTTAATTGCCATTCCTTGCACCATGCGTCAGTTCGTTGCAGATCCTCCTGGACTTCAGTACAATTTTCCATTGTTACAACCTCTCGATATACTACAGCATCATCCGCAAAAAGCCTCAGTGAACTTCCGATGTTATCCACAAGGTCATTTATGTATAGTGTGAATAGCAACGGTCCTACGACACTCCCCTACGGCATACCTGAAATCACTCTTACTTCGGAAGACTTCTCTCCATTGAGAATGACATTCTGCGTTCTGTTATCTAGGAACTCTTCAATCCAATCACAAGATTGGTCTGATAGTCGATATGCTCTTACTTTGTTCATTAAACGACTGTGGGGAACTGTATCGAACGCCTTCCGGAAGTCAAGAAACACGGCATCTACCTGGGAACCCGTGTCTATGGCCCTCTGAGTCTCGTGGCGAATAGCGCGAGCTGGGTTTCACACGATCGTCTTTTTCGAAACCCATGCTGATTCTTACAGAGTAGGTTTCTAGTCTCCAGAAAAGTCATTATACTGGAACATAATACGTGTTCCAAAATTCTACAACTGATCGACGTTAGAGATATAGGTCTATAGTTCTGCACACCTGTTCGACGTCCCTTATTGAAAACGGGGATGACCTGTGCCCTTTTCCAATCCTTTGGAACGCTACGCTCTTCTAGAGATCTACAGTACACCACTGCAAGAAGGGGGGCAAGTTCCTTCGCGTACTCTGTGTAAAATCGAACTGGTATCCCAACAGGTCCAGCGGCCTTTCCTCTTCTGAGCGATTTTAATTGTTTCTCTATCCCTCTGTCGTCTATTTCGATATCTACCATTTTGTCATCTGTGCGACAATCTAGAGAAGGAACTACAGTGCAGTCTTCCTCTGTGAAACAGCTTTGGAAAAAGACATTTAGTATTTCGGCCTTTAGTCTGTCATCCTCTGTTTCAGTACCATTTTGTCACAGAGTGTTTAGACGTTTTGTTTTGATCCACCTAACGCTTTGACATAAGACCAAAATTTCTTAGGATTTTCTGCCAAGTCAGTACATAGAACCACTCGTTATGTCACAGACGGAGGCCCCACATTAGAAAATCAGAGGTGGGAACACGAGGCCAGCCGTCCAGAGTTAGGTTTTCATAAATTACTTTGTACTTAAAATGCCTGAGGCAAATATTAGGATGGTTTCTCTGAATATTACACAACCGATTTTATTTCCTCAATCCGAACCTTTTCTCTACTTCTAATGACCTCGTTGACAATGGAAAGGTAAACCACAGTCTTCCATCCAACCTTCCTTCAGTAGTATCGATCAGCAGCTACCACAGAGGAGCTGCACTATCTAAGAAAGTAAGCAGCACTTCAAAGAAACTGTTTCTGCTAGTTTATAAGACAGAAAGGAACTTGACTACCATTGGCAGATAGTCCTGCGAAAAGTTCACAAGTGTGTTAGCACTATACATCTGTTTCTCCTCCTTGCTGTGGATGACGTAAAAAGTTCCTCTCTTCATAAAATTCAAAAGCCTCCTAGTAAGCCCTTCCGTACCTGTAAGCTAGCCTCACCCATTCTGAGTAAGGTCCTTCCCAGTCTTTCGAAATGCATGCACAAACAACTTGAACATATCCATTCTCTTCCTATCATACAATGTGTCTTCAGTCCCAACTTCCTAGGTGACGATCAACTTCTGCACCTATAGCAACAACGCAAAGAAACCGACCCACCTTCTTCTGAGCACTAGATGGCAAAAAACCAGTTGCTGCATTCCAGCCTCCTGTTCAGTGTTTATAAATGTACTCTTCCAATCATTTATGTTGCATTCTTTATAATAGTTCATCCTACATAAAAATATCATCTACACCTACACATATATCTAAATCTATATCAACATCTTTATCAACATCTATACTCCTCAAATTGCTGTAAAGTGGGTATGTCACATTGTACTGAGTAATAAATACAGCCAACGAATAGTGTGTGGAGATTTTAAGGCACACCAGTGTACACCAATAACAGGAGTAGTAGGATTATTTGGATAGTGACTACATTAAGAATGATAATAAACTCAACAGTTTACTTCCATAAAACATTTAAAAATCACCAACACATTCACAAAAAATATATTTATAAAAATACGTGGTGTGCACGATGACATAGGTAAATAATAGATTATTTCCTAATACATGATAAGTTAAGATCTCAGTTCATAGAAGTGCAGATCGTCAGACGATGTATTACTACCACAGGTCACTATATACATAGCAAAGTGTGACCTGTGGGTAAAGCACCTCGTCAATGTGGTCCATCAAATGCAATCTACAAAGTGCACTTATTGCAAGAAAAAGCAAAGATGTAGCGTTATGAGAAAAGGCTGAACCAGTGTCTATTAGAAACATCTGCTGAAAACAATCTGGAGGTGGTGTGGCAGAATGTTCGCTGTTGCATAGAAAAGAGAGCCACAGGAACCCTTGGGAAAAAGAAGGAAACGAGAAACAGAAGAGCTGTAAAGATATGGAACAATGAAACTGAAAAATCTATGATGAATAAGTATATTGCCCACAACACAACATCTGCAGCAACACTTGGAAAACAGCACAAAGAGATGTAAGGAAGAAAGAAACTATGCTAAGGAAATAGGATGGCATGACAAGCAGCTTGGGACAAATTTATAAGACAAAATGGGACCAACATTCACAGTAGGCATAAATTTACATATAATGTTAAGACACACAAAAAAGAGTGAGAATTATACATAAGAACTGATATAACAGAGAAGTGTCGATGGTTACAGCACTACAAAGATTTATGGTGCCTGCAGAGAAGACAAGAAGATCAACCAGAGGAAGAAGAATATGGTGAATCTGAAGAATTCGATGCCTTTGCAATGGAAGAGCTTCAAAAACCACTTAAAGAAATCGACTGGAACAGATAAAACAAACAGGATGAAGAAATGTCAGAAAACCTAAGAAGAGATGGACAGACAATTTGTGAACAGAGAATGGGTACGGTGCCTTATCCATGAAGTATAGGAAAAGAAGATTAAGGTTCCTTCCTGTTGCATTCACGTATGGAGCACAGAATGAATGATTGCCTAAATGTCCCTGTGAGCACTGAAATTATCTAATCTTGTCATCTGAGTATCTATGGGAGCAAAATTAGGAATAGTGATCTTTTTCTAGACTCCTCAATAATGTTTCTTGTAACTTTGTTGGTAGGCCTTCATGGGATGATGTATATCTTAACGTGTTTGCTAGTTCAGGTTTTTCAGCCTCTCAAAGATGACCTGCTGTGGGTCAAATGAGCCTATCAGTAGCATGACAAACTTCATTCTGATGCATTGTGTTTGTGTGGATTGCATACATTCAGGGGCAAATTTGATTGATTTATGAGCCCCTCCTCCTTACTTTAACCTGTAGTTCTGATAAGTAATTTATGACCCTCCTGAGGTTTGATTTACGACCCCCTGGGGATAATCCATCCTTCTGAGAAACTACTCACCCTCCCCTCTCCAGCTCTCCCCCCTCAATCTTTTGGAAACATCCAACCCTCTCACTCTTCACCTCACTGATAAAAGTACACTTTCAGGCCTGAGGTACTGGTATAGCACCTTCGCACTCTATCAATTCGATTGACTAATTAATTGAACCAATAAATTAATTAAACCCTCCCCTACTGGGAAATCCCCCTCCCAAACTCGACCTAGAAACTGATATGTCTGTGATGGAGAGGAAGGATCTCATGACAGCAAATTCAATCACACAGTAAAGGATATACTGTTTATTTATAAAATTCAATTTGCAGAGTTTGGATCTCTCTTGCTCATCATTCTCTACTGTTTGTGAAGATGCAGGTCGTGCAAAATACAATGAAAATAAGTAATTAAATCGATCAGGTTTTTCCTATCACGCAAGAAATACTGTAAACATAACTCACCACACATAATTAAACTGTTAAAAACCATGCACACTGACCGCTGGGCATTGCACGCCCATGCCTTGCACTCTTTGCTGGGCCAGCCGTATCACATATTCGTGCATAGACAGGCCACACTACACCCACACAGGTTCCATGACTACTGTAAACTGCACTACACACCAGCAAACTGGTGCGCCATGCAGACCAGAAGTAGCGCTAATCCCCAAACAAAAACGACAGGTGGCAGTAACCCTTTGATATTGATACCCGAGGAATTTCTGTTGAAACACATGTTCTCTCTCTTTCTCCCTCACTCTCTCTCAAGTGTATGCTTCCTGTTTGTGTGAACCAACCTTAACAAACACACACAGACTAAAATGTCCCCATCACCCTTCTCCCTTCCATCCCCTTCCGCTGCCCCCCTTGCTGCTCATGCAGACCTGGCGTTGGTAGTCGGTACATCCCTTCGTTCTCATACTTCCACTGCTGTGGAAACCTGTAGCAGATGGAACAAAGACTTTATGTCATTTGTTAGGAAGTCCATTACATTGGAGGTACCTGAAAATTTCAGATTTTTGCTCAGTTGCATGCTATGTGCTTAAACAACTTGTGAGAGGGGTGGATAGATGTGTGCTCACAATACAACTACTGGAAACAATGACTTGATCAGTTGGGAATTTATCATTGCGATGGGGTTTTTATAGCATCACAGCATTCCTACATTGGTTCTCTTCGCTACATTTGGAAGGAGAAGGAAGAGCCTGCTGTATGGTAGGATAGTGACAACAACAACAAATTCCTCTGAAAGACAGAGTCCACTGTGATGTATTGAGAAGTACTAAACATGCAATAAACCATGATCCAGTTTGTAGCAGTAGCTGTCACAGCTAAATGTCAGAGATTGCTGAAACACTCACACATCCTGCACAGTCATGTTCCGATGTCCACATGCAGCCTGCCAATCCCCTCATACACCAACAGCGCCAACATTCAGAGATCAGTGAAAACTGCTGTCGTGACTGCAGTCACAGTCAACTGTCAACCAAATGTATACATAATGTATGCAGTACCTCACAAACACCTGTCGCTAACTTACAATCACTGCAGTTATGAAACTGAAGCCTTGATTTATGCCCAAGATGCAAAGAAATGGAGTGCTTCTCATACATCTTTGTTCATCTAGAGGAGGGTGTTGAAATAGGTTTTCCATTGATTGACATGATTCAGCACACATGCATTGAACGTCCTCTGCTGACTGTGGTATGCAGACGTTTGCTGTTAAAGTTTACAGGTAGATAGCACTCTAAAGTCACACTCATAATACGCAATTGTATATGAGTCAATCGCAAGTTATAGCACACAGCTGATGCACTCTGAGAGAACAACGGAAATAAAGGATAAATGCATGATAAATGACCTGCAGCAACATCTTCTTCTCTCTAGAATGCATCATCAGTCTGCCATTAAATTGCACCTTGGCACAACCCCTCTCAATCCATCACTCCATGGGCTTTCTATCATTCTTAAACGCAAATCCATCCCAATTTAGAGGCAGATAGGCCTCTTTTCCAGGAAAGTATCAAAGACAGCAGTCAACATGCATGTATCAGTGTTACCTCAATAGACATATAGTAGAATGTTATTAAAAACAGTATAGCAACTGTTCTGTATAGCATTTGTTAGCTGACACCGCATGGTTGTCATTGGTGTAGAGTAAAGAGAAGCACATTGTAAGTACTGTTTATTAGGGTTTAAAACACCTAAACAGTCTTGGACAGGAGCAAACATGCGATGAACTCTGCAGTTGTGTACTGCAGTCCTCCAGCTGGTAATACAATGCTCATTAGCTCAGGACACTGTATAAAAATCTATAAGGTGATTGCTGATAACTTGAGGGTCATCCCGCAGAATATACCAGTCCTAGTATCCACCAATAGGATGTGAGGATAAAACTAGCCACAAACAAAGGATATCCATTTAAGTTAGTGTAGCACATGAGAGATGCTACCTATTTCTTCTCTCTTTGTTCATCTGCTACAGGTTTCCATAGCAGTGGAAGTATGAGAACAAAGGGATGTATCGACTACCAGCGACAGGTCTGCATGAATGCCAAGGAGGACAGGGCAGTGTGATGGAAGGGAGGACAGAGGACTTCTTGGTCTGTGTATCTTTGCAAAGATTGGTTGACACAAACAAGTAGCATCCACTTGAGAGAGAGAGAGAGAGAGAGAGAGAGAGCAAGCATGTGTTTCGACAGGAATTTCATAGGTATCAATATCAAAGGGTTGCCACCACCTGACACTTGTGCTTGGGGTTTAGCGCTATTTCTGCTCTGCACAGTGCAAAAGTCGTCTCATGTGTGGTGTGATGGACAGCAGCTGCAGGGCCCAAGTAGATATAGTGCAGGCTGCGCATGAAATATATCGTGAAGTGGGTGTAGTGTAGTCTGCACGTGAAGGAAAACATGAAGTGGCTGGCCTGGTGAAGTGGTCAGGGTGTGGGAGTGCAATGCCTGGCAGTTGGAGCGAAATATTTTTAACAGTGTAATTACGTGCTGTCAGGTATGTTGGCAGTACTCTTTGCAGAATTGGATAAAATCCGCTCCATTTAAATACTTCTTTTTGATGTACTTTACAAGACCTGCATCTTCCCAAACATCAGAAAATGATGAACAAGAGAGATCTGAACACTACAAATCGAATTGTATACGTATACAGTACACCATTTGCTGTGTAATTGAATTTCCTTTCGTGAGGTCCTTCTTCTCCAGCACAGACCCACCAGTTTCTGCTTGAGGAGAGGGAAGAGAGGGCTGGGAGATTTCCCAGAGGGGAGGTTTATTAATTTAGTGATTTAATTAATTAGTCAAACAAATTGATAAAGTGGGAGGGGCTGTTCAAATAACTCAGGCCTGGAAGTGTAGTTGTATCAGTGAGGGACAGGGGGAAGGGTTGGATGTTTCCAGAGGAGCGGGTAGAAGAATAGTGATAGGGGAGTATTGTGGGGTTTCTCAGGACAGATTATCCCTAGGGGTCATAAATCAATTCTTAGAGGGTCCTAAACCAGTTAGCATAATAATGGACTAAGTGGAGGGGCTTATAAATCAATGAAGTTTGCCCCTGAATGTATGTACTCACACTAACAAAATGCACCAGAACGAAGATTGTTCCACTACTCCTTTGTTCCACTACTCCTGTCACCATTCGTACTTCTCTCCTTTCTGTTTGTGTAATATCCCCTTTTAGTCCTATTTGGTGTGTATCTCATACAGTTCAGCAATATGTTAGGATGGGTAGCATGAGAGTTTCAAACATAATCTCTTTTGTAGACTCACAGAATTTTTCCAGTATTCTAACAAGTAATACATGTGCACCTCGTGCTGTACTTACGGCTGAGTCTAAATAATCCTTCAATTTAATATGCCTACCAAGTGTTACACCCAAGTATTTACGTGACTTGACTGACTTCATTTGTAATTATCTGACCTTGTAGTAATAGGATACTATGTTTTTGAGTTTTACGAAGCACTCAGTTTTAACAACAATCACCCCTTCAATTTCCACCAAAGTGTGCCAATAGTATCCGTTCTGTCACTACCCCTTTATCTCCTATACACAACTGATGTTCTTAAACCACTCCCTCCCATGTATCTATTGTAATAAACTGACAACTGCGTTTGCCTTGCTGTCTGTCCAGCCCTCCACCTCACTGTATTCACCCCAAGAATCCCGCACAAACACAGATCATAATTACGGGAAAGAATCATCCGAGCTTTCCATCACCAAACCTCTACTTCCAAGTCCCCAACTGTCTAATTTTATTAGAAGACTAAAATACCTTGAACTAACACTCGATCAAAAGCTAATTTGGATCTCACACCCACTAACTAACCACCTGAAAGCAAGTCCACAAAACTAACATTTTTAACCATTTCGCCAAAAATACCTGTAGACTGTATCAGCTGATAATGTTTCCAAACATTTCATTTTAAAACACCTACAGTATCTTCGTCAACCCATTATCTCGCCTAAAACCGAATCCCAACATCTCAGTAACAAGAATCTCTGACACGTTGATACAATTGTGTATCTCTATCACCATGTTCCACACTTCGTAGATCTCCATATGCTACACTGTTCCCAGAGTAATTTCAATCTTTTTTCTTTCCCAACCCATAAAATTATTCCTGAGATGTCCCCACAGAAACAATTCCATTCCAGATGAAGACTCATGTCTATTCTTTCCCTGGAAAACTGAAATATGGCTACATTCTTGGGACTATACGTAGTGAAAACAAAAAAGTAAGAATAACAAAAAACAGATGAAGAATAGCCTTTAATGTCTGAAACGTTTTTAGTACTTGTGATCCGAGCGCTTTCGTTGATGCATGGTGGTAAGTTGATATGAAACAGCTCAGTATTTGGTATTATGGATATTTAAATAACATACAATGGTCAGTTGTACCTCACTGTCTTGGCCTTAGAACTCGGAGAACAGTAAATTTCTTTCAAAAATGGTTCAAATGGCTCTGAGCACTATGGGACTCAACATCTTAGGTCATAAGTCCCCTAGAACTTAGAACTAGTTAAACCTAACTAACCTAAGGACATCACACACACCCATGCCCGAGGCAGGATTCGAACCTGCGACCGTAGCAGCCTCGCGGTTCCGGACTGCAGCGCCAGAACCGCACGGCCACCGCGGCCGGCTAAATTTCTTTATTTTCGAGCATCTTGCGTAATGACTGGCTCCTAGATTCAATAATATTTCTACTTTGTATTCGACAGTTTAATTTTTGTGATGTAATTTGCAGCAGGGTTATTAGAAGTGCTTGTTGTATAATTTTTTTTTCAATGAGAAGAGTGTGTGCAATGGCCCCTTACGCTTAATACCTTTTTCGAATTTACAGAGGAACTCATTTCAATGTGGGTAACATTGGACTAAAACAGTGTTAAAGCTTGCATCACTTCTTTTTATTGTAGACCTGACGCTGAAAAAGAACTTCGTGAAAAATTAAATTGCGAATAATAGCATTATTAGGAAATGAGATGTGAACTGTGGAACAAAGCGAAAGATTTTGCAAATACTTTCGACGAGTCGCTGCTGGAAGGCATAAAAAATTTAATAAGAAGGCAAGACACGAATTAAAAAGACTTTAAATAACATAGCAGAAAGAATAATTTTCTGAATGGAGCTTATCAGGAGAGATGGGTGGTTGAGCGCTTGCTTTGAAGCTCAGAGTTAATTTCGTAATGGAGGAAAACAGCTGTTTACAAAGAGTAGATAAATACTGCTAGATTGAAACGATTTACGGTTTTTAGTCAGCGCAATAAGTTCCTGTAGATGAAAAAAATTACTTCAGAAGGTACGATTAAAAATCCTTACAGATTTGGTTCAAAGAATCATGATTTTAATGAAGAAATTAGTGAAAAATTTTCTAGCTTTGTTGGTCATTTGCGGCGATGTTAGAAAGTCTAGTTAGAGATCCTTGGCGTAACAATATTAAGGAAGCAATGGTTCGTGTCAGAAATATTGATGTAGTCATTTCCGAGTTACCTCTATAACTACAGCTACATGATTGCTTTAGAGTACTAAATGATTACCAAACTTCACAGAACCACTTCGAAACTATTTGTCGGCCGTTACACTCTCGAATACCGCGGAAAAAGGGGACACTTCAATATCTCGGCTCGAGCTCTGATTTCTCTTATTTTATTTCGATAATCGTTTTTTCCTATGTAGGTGGTGGTCAACATAATGTTTTGGCATTCGGAGCAAAAACCTGGTCGTTAACATTTCGTAAAAAGATTCAGCCACAGCGAAAAATCCGTTGTTTTAATAACTGCCACCCCAATTAGTTCATCATATCTGTGGCTCTCTCTCCCGTTTTACTCGTGTGAAACACCTCACAATTGCCAACTGCCAGTTTTCGCACTATTCAGATATTGCATCTAAGTCATTTTGTGATTCTTTTTGATCTTATAGACCGCTAACAGCATCATCTGCCAACAATCTAGATGGATTGCTCAAACTGTCTACTAAATTGTTTATGTAGATTCAGTACTCATTCCGTACGGAAATCGATTGTTATGTCATTTACACTGGGTTATAAAACGGAAAAAGTCCCTGCTCAGAGCACAGGTAGCAAAGTGAGCTATCTCACGCGTTTCTAAAGTTGCAACATCGTGGTCGCCACCGGATCTATCGCTGTGGATTTGGTGCATTCCAATTTCAACAGCACTGCCGTGTTTGCCGTCGGAGGAAATGTTCTAAGAGGCGATACTGCTAAACAGTGGACTCTCTGGTTGTTTTTCCTGCCCCACTTTGGTGCGTAATTAGAAGCACGGTAAAAGCATAATAACGAAACTTAGCACTCTAAATTCTGTGTAATTACAAATGTTTTGAGAACGTTCTCGCAGTCGCGGCCTAATTAAGAAAGTAGGGTCCTATTTTAAAACAATTAAACCGAGCTGGGTGTTGGTTCTACTACGGGTAGGACTCGCGGCGTTGCGGCAGAGATATTCCTTCCTGTGGAGCTACTTTTCCCGCTGCCAGAGATTGCATGCAAATCTGCGGAGACCGCATTCCGTACTTCGGACGCAATTTACTTTCTCCGCCACTAAGTGCCATACTTCACACGGTAAATTCTTCCCTGGAAACCAGGAGGGAGTCCAGCAGCTGCAGTTTGTTTGAAACCAGGAACGTTGCGCCATCTTTTCTTTGTAGAGTAGTAAAGTTTTACTGGAACGTAGCGTTGACTAAAGATCAATAGTACCAAGTATTTACAAAATTTCACTCGTTTCCTAGCGTTAATAACATCACTAGACAAAACATTAGTCACTTTGTTAGAACACCACACTGGTTACTGCGGAGCGCTGGCTTTGAATCGGTAGGTCATGTGACTCCCTACTGCTGATGTATTTCATGGTAGTGATGTGATTCATACCTGCCTGTCGGTTGTATTGCAGCATTCTTCTCACTCCGATTGGTTAAACCATATAACCATGTGGTCGCACACTTATCGATTTTGGAAGAAAGACTAAAGGTTCCGGTTTCGAATACTGCCAAATTGAAATCGAGAAGCCGGCCGCGGTGGCCGGGCGGTTCTAGGCGCTTCAGTCCGGAAGCGCGCGACTGCTACTGTCGCAGGTTCGAATCCTGCCTCGGGCATGGATGTGTGTGATGTCCCTAGGTTAGTTAGGTTCAAGTAGTTCTAAGTTCTAGGGGACTGATGACCTCAGATGTTAAGTCCCATAGTGCTCAGAGGCATTTGAACCATTTTTGAAATCAAGAAGCCTATACAGCTCACTTCTGGGGATGGCAATGGTGACTCACTCAACTACAATATTTTAAATATGGAACTATTAACGAATAAAAGGATTAAAGGTTGTGTTTCATGGAAATAAATACACTAAGAGAAAAAATGAAGCACCCAGAATACACGGTCGGATTTAGAGTTAACTTCGTAAACGTATACATAACTTCGGTGGAAAATAATCGATGTAAATAATTAGAGTTGCAATGCGTTATCAGAGGTAGAACACCCATCAGAATGCACTGAGGTTGTTCGTGTTTAGAGTTGTTACCACGCATGGTAAGGCATGTAAGGGACGTGAACAGCGTCAGATGTTATCATTGTGAATTAGGCATACTCATGTGAGACAGCGTTATCAGCACTTGAAAGGCGCCTGATTATGTGTCTCCATGTGGCTGGCTGGTCGAACTGTGCAGTACTCAGAGCCGTGGGGCATTCGGATGTGACAGTGGCATGGGGACGTGAGAATAGGAATACTATTCCGATGGACCGCGGCAGACGCGACAAGGAAAGATCGCCGCATCCGAGAACATGTAATTCACTTCCTGAAACACACTGTCATCCCGCAGCATTCGTCAGAGACTAGTAGAAGCAGAGCTAGGGAATGACTGTTTCATACGTTAGCTTCTTTTCACACAACAGAAACGGCTGCGTTTGGAGAGGTGGTGTGACCATGAAGCATGGACTGCTAATGTTTGGCTGTACATTGTCTTCAGCGATGAATCGTGATCGCCAGCCGGTGTGGCCGAGCTGTTTTAGGCGCTTCGGTCTGGAACCGCGCGACCGCTACGCTTGCAAGTTCGATTCCTGCCTCGGGCATGGATGTGTGTGATGTCCTTAGGTTAGTTAGGTTTAAGTAGTTCTACGTTCTAGAGGACTGATGACGTCAGATGTGAAGTCCCATAGTGCTCAGAGCCATCTGAACCATTTGAATCAGTATCCTGCTGTACACCAGATGACCACCGTCAGCGAGTATGGCGGCGACGAAGGGAGGGGTCCCATTCTTCCAATGTTTTGGAGAGGCACAGCGGTGGTTTTTCTGGCGTCATGGTGTGGGGAGCCATCGGTTGTGACTTCAGGTCACGGTTGATAGTGACTGAAGAAACTCTGAGGGCACAACGATACGCTATGTACATCCTGCGTCTGTGTAGCCTCTCGTGTGATAGTGTCGTGGTGCCATTTCTCAACAGGACAATGCTCGTCCGAACATAGTGGTGCCCTCTATGAATTGCTGCATTATGTTGAGGCACTCCCATGATCAACAAATTGCCTATACAGTTCTCGATAGAACATTTGTAGGATCATGTGAACTGCTTCCCAGTGCCAGTATTTAGAATATCAAGGACAGCTTATAGCAGGTGTGGGTCAGCTTGCCTGAAATCATACACGCTTTCTAATCGAACCAGTCCATACCTCGAGCTCAGAGTGGATGCCACGTCATACTGATATGCGGGCCCATACTGCCGAGTTCTTTGTAAATTTGACACGATTTTGTAATCACTGAAATAACATCACATACCTTCTCAACCTGTGAAGACTCATTTCGTTTCATCCTTCCCTTTGGGTATTTCAATTTTTATGTCAGGCAGTATATTTACACTGAAATGAAGGGCAATTTTGAAATAATACAGCCGCCACTAAAGTTGGACGATCTTCTGTCCAAAATCAGTTGAATACAGCAGCAGCGTACGTAACCTATGGTTGCAAGTACAAGACGATCACATAATTTTGTTGAAGAAATGTATTCGCAAATAGCGAGTATCATTTTATATTAGCTGTATAAATTATTAGTGAATTATGAAAATTTGTGCACGACCGGGACTCAAACCCCCATTTTCCTCTTATCGCAATCAGTCCCCTTAACCCTTTTTGATAAGATGTATATTATGTCCCACTAAAGTAATATGGAGTTTTGAGCATTGGGATGCCTACATCCCGTATCTGTCTGATGCTTTCGGAACTTCGAGAAAATACCACGGACCAAGGGAGGATATGTAGAAGGCTGTAAGCCATCAAATGGGAGGCGTGTGTTTATAGGTGTCACAGTGGGTTTGTTTCACGAAGACAAGATCGGATCACCGTCTTCTTCTTTCCAAGAATGTCTGAAGTAACTGCCCTTTTTACAAATTATAGACATTATCTTGAAACATTACTGCACAAAATAATTCTGCGTGTTTTCACATAATTTGTGTGTAGAGGAACATCGTAGAATTTAGAAAATTTTGCGAGCCGTGGCTGTCTCATGTTATGCGTTGGATTAAACCTTGGTTGCTATTCTGTGTTTAGTCTCCCGCGGTTATCGCGATTATTCTGTTATCTTCTCTCTCCGCGAGTGGCAGCAGCGGTGTGTATCGATATTCGCACCTTGTACTATCTTTGGCCTGGCGCTTATAGTTTCCGGCTGTGCTATGTGCGAGTACTTGGTCGGTTGACGCGGAGCAGCGAGGAAATCTCGGCGGCACGTAATTTGGCCGAGGCAACTGGCGGCGTCCACGCGCGGTCGGAGTGTGTGATGGTGTTCCCATTGCTACGAGGTTCCTGGCTCACCGATCCTGGACACGAAAATTGAGATTTGACTTAATCTACCAGCTAGTCACTACTGTTCACATTGTGGTGTTTGCATTTCGTTTTCGGCTGTTGTTTTCAAGTTGGCAAATTTTAGCTACCCTCCGGTGGAGTTTAACTGTACTTGGTTATATTGAACTGAAGTGCACCAGTGGAATCTTCTGGCTTGTGGCCGTTAACATTCCGGTTACCTGCCATGACTGTTGACGTAAATTCAGGCAGTGTATTTTCCTCATTCTTTTGTCGCTGTCCAGCACGGTGTGTAGTTTGACAGCTCAATGTATAATTGGTTGTGGGCGCCAATACCCTCTACGTTGTTCCATTGAACTCCCTGTCGTGTGCTGGTCGGGTGGAGCGGAAGTTATCTTGTCGGTGGGTCCGTTGACTGTCTGTCGGTTGGGTTGTCGTCGGATCGAGAATGGTTGGGCGAACTGCCGGTCTCACCTAAGCGAGCGTTAGTGTTGAATTCCAGGCCGACCCTCGGAAACTTCTGAGCGCCTTTGGGTGTACTGCCTTTTCTTATTTTTTCTTGTTGTTTGTATTTGTATGGCTTGTAGCTAGTTTATAAATTAAGGTTGTTTTGCCCTTAAGGCACAAGATTGTTTGGGCCTTCAGTCTAATTTAAAGAACTGTTTTAAGTAAGGCCTTTGGCTTTTTTAAAAATTTAATTTTGTTGAGTCTTAAGTGATGGGCCTTCAGCCGATTTTTAAAAATTAAAGTTGTTTTGCTCTTAAGGTGTCAGATTGTTTGGGCCTTCAGCCTGATTGAAAGAACTGATTTAAGATAAGGTCTTCTGCTTTTAAATTTATGATTTTGGTTTGAGTCTTAAGTTATTGGATTTCAGTCGATTTTAAATTAAAGTGGTCTTGCCCTATGACGTATCCAGCTGGTTATTAAGTTCCAAAATTTAATGCCGTGTTTTCTTTTTTTTTTTAATTTTCTTGGCTCTTGTAATGTTTGGTCAAATAAGTAAAGTTGTTTGTTCAAGTGTAACTGACAACCGCTTATTTTTGCCCCTTTCCACAATTTAAACTACCTGTCCTGTCCTGCAGGTTATCCGGGCGTCTCACTTTGGTGTGTGATGCGTCAAAGCCACTAAAGTCTTTGGTCACTTACCAAATAGTATCAAAAGTCTGACAGATAACCAACAAGTATTTAAGAAGAAATTAAAAGAATTTCTGAATGACAACTCCTTCTACTCCATAGAGGAATTTTTAGATATAAATTAAGAAAACAAATAGTAAAAAAAAAATAAAAAAACACAAAAAAGTAGTTATATTAACTTAAGTATGTTGTTAAATTAACCTAATTATGTCATGTATTGGAAAATTCGACTCGTTCCACATCATTACGAAATATCGTATTCATGATCCATGGAACTAGTATTAATCTAATCTAATCTAATCTTCAAATAGTATACTAAAAACTTGTGTGCGATATATTATGTTTTTCATTGTTAGAAGAATGGTACTGATTTTTTATACTTTTTCCATAGTAGTCATGCTGATAAAATCATTCTAAAACTCAAAACTCGAAAAATCCTAGGTTCACATGAAACAAGGATCTAGTTAGGTTCGTGGAACATGTGTCCCATTTCATCGGTTTTCAAAGTCGGTCAGCTTATATTTGTTTAGTGGTGAAAGCGTATTACTTACTACATAGCAAGGCAGTTTTCGACCCTTTATTTTTCAGATATATGCAGAATAAATTCCATGAAATGGTTAACACTTCTGCTCTCCGTGCTGGCCTGTTGGGCCGACCCACACCACTATATGTTACAGCTTCCACGTCCAGTGCTCGCACACCTCTCGTGTGATAGCACAGGAACATACATTGCTATTCTCGTCGTGTTTGCCTTGCTGGCGTGTAATACAGGTTCGCAGTGTTTGCAATTAATAGTGTCTGAATAGTACTATACAGTGTCATTCCAATGAGCGTGCAATGCTCACCCTCTGTTGCCCACCTTCGCGACCACAGTGTTTACAGTTTTTTGCAGTTTTTCGTAACGGTCGCATATTCGTCAATGTAATCGTGTGGATGCGGTTGCATACAGAGAGAAGACAGCACTCCCAACTGCATCCAAGCAGGTTCCGCGCCGTTCTGTTGTGTTCTTCTTGGGTGGCTGCCGGTCCCCAGCTGGTGTTCAATGCTGCTGACCACTGCAAGGCAGATCTTCAATTTTCCGTGTCTCACGACGGCGGCTGAATGTTCGAACGACATCGTCATGCTATGTGTCGGTGAGAGGCAGCTTCAAGGGATAACACATCTTCGCGCCATAAAACGACACTGCAGATACAGTCTAAGCTTGGAACGGTATTTCGAGGTACACTATATAATCAAAAGTATCCGGACACCTATTAGTGAATATTAATGTGAGGTCTGTCCACCGTTAGCTTTTATGACGACTAGAGCTCTGCTGGGGACATTGTCAAAGATGTCTCTGAACGTCTACAGAGGAATCTCAGCCCCATCCTCCTCAACAGTGAAATCTGGAGAAGGTAGTGAGGTCTGGAAGGAAGTCGACGTTCTAACTCAATCCAAAGGTGTCCCATTGGATACAGGCTGGGACTCTGGATAGGCTAATCCATTTCAGGGATGCTACTGTCCCCAGACTAATGCCTCACAATTCTGCTTTCTGACAAGGTGTGTTATCATACAGTTATCATCTTCGAACTGTTCTTCTACTATACGAGTAAACAATGTTGTAATATATGTTAATATCCTTTCGCATTTAGGGTTTCCTTAATTGCAAATAGGGAGCTACACCCTAACCACGAAAAACATCCTCATACGTACACTGTACACTGTGAGTTACGGCATCTTGCCAGCTACCCGAGCCCAAACGCCTGTAACATGCAGTTCCTTTTCTAATTTTCGCTCGATAACTAGTCAAACTACATTTACTAACAGAACCAATTCCTGTCGGATATGGACCCGATTGTCATTCTCGAGACACCAGGCTATTAACGAAGGTACGAGCATATGGAATACGTTCACAGATATGAGAGTGGCCCTAAGACTTCTAAAGCAATAGAACACAGTATTTTGTCCTCCACGGCGAATGTTCATCGGAGATAAGGGTATCGTCAGGAGTGCTCCAGGCAAGTATGATAGGACGGCTGTTGCTATTTTATAGACATAAGTGGTCAAAGATGCCGGCACGGTAGCTCAGCGTATTCTGTCAGAGGGTTAGCTACTCTCTGTAATAAAAAACTGAGTGAACGGATTAACGAAGAACCTAAACGGGTGTCATCGGACGTCCGACCCGAACAAATTCAACGAACAATATAGAACAAAATGAGATGAAAAAAGACGTAGCGCCTTTGGTTAGTAACCAAAACACCCTCGGTCCTGGGTTCCAAACCCGTCACCGCTTAAATGTTGATAATTAATAATCAGCGTTGGCGGCCGAAGACTTCCGGCATGAGAAGTCACCCTTATTGTGCCAAAGGCCTTGTCAAGGAGGGCGGAGGCGTGGACAGAGGTCAGGGCACAGTCCTGTCCTTGGGGTGGGAAACTGCCCCTAAAGGCGAAAGAATCGGCAATTATCAACGACATGAGGATGCAGAAGGCAATTGAAACTACTGCATTAAACACATATAACGTCGTCATGTGGCATGTAATTGAAAAAGTGTCATGATAATCCCTCCTTGGTCCGCCCGATTGGCCGTGCGGTACAACGCACGGCTTTCTGGGCGGGAAGGAGAACCTGGTCCCCGGCACGAATCCACCCGGCGGACTTGTGTCGAGGTCCGGTGAACCGGCCAGTCTGTGGATGGTTTTTAGGCAGTTTTCCATCTGCCTCGGCGAATGCGGGCTGGTTCCCCTTATTCCGCCTCAGTTACACAATGTCGGCGATTGTTGCACAAACAAGTTCTCCACGTAAGCGTACACTACCATTACTCTACCACGCAAACATAGGGGTTACACTCGTCTGGTGTGAGACGCTCCCTGGGGGGGGTCCACCGGGGGCCGAACCGCACAATAACCCTGAGTTCGGTGTGGGGCGGCGGAGGGGTGACGTGGACTGCGGTAGTCGTCGTGGGGTTGTGGACGACAGCGGCTGCGGCGGGGACGGAGCCTCTCCGTCGTTTCTAGGTCCCCGGTTAACATACAATATAAAATACAATACACTCTCTCTTTTGACGAAAGATTCCGGAATAGTTCTCCATTCGAATACCCGGAACGAGGTTGCCAAATGGAAGGTGACCATGAGAGAAAGTTTGAATAATCAACGAAAGGTCAACTTTCTATAAATCGGGGCGTGGAATACCAGAAGCTTCAACGTGGTAGGGAAGCTAGAAAATCAGAAAAGGGAAATGCAAAGGCTCAATCTAGGGGTCACTGAAGTGAAATGGAAAGAGGACAAAGATTTCTGGTCAGATGAGTATAGGGTAATATTAGCAGCATCAGAAAATGCTATAACTGGAGTAGGATTTGTTGTGAATAGAAAGGTAGAGGAAAGAGTGTGTTACTGTAACCGTTTAATGATAGGGCCGTTCTTATCAGAATCGACAGAAAATCAACACCGACAACGATAGTTCACGTATATATGCCGACGTCGCAAGCTGAAGCTGAGGAGATGGAGAAAGTATATGAGGATACTGAAAAGAGGTAAAGGGAGATGAAAATCTAACACCCGTGGGGGACTGCAATGCAGTTGTAGGGGAATTAGTAGAAGAAAAGCTTACAGGAAGATATGGGCTTGGCACAAGGAATGAGAGAGGAGAAAGACTAATTGAGTTCTGTAATAAATTTCAGCTAGTAATAGCGAATACTCTGTTCAGGTATAACAAGAGGAGGATGTATAATTGGTATACTCGGAAGAGACCGGGTGATACGGGAAGATTTCAGTTAGATTACTTAATGGTCAGACATACAGATATCAGATACTGGATTGTAAGGTGCACTCAGGACCAGATATAGACTTGGATCACAGTGTAGTAGTGATGAAGGGCAGGCTGAAGTTTAAGAGATTGGTCAGGAAGAATCAATGCACAAAAAAGTGGATACGTGAGTACTAAGGAATGACGAGATAAGCTTAAAGTTATCTAAGACTATAGATACAGCAATACAGTACAGTTGATGAGGAATAGACATCTCTAAAATGGGTAATCATATAAGTTGGAAAGAAAAAACATAGTTACAAACAAGGAAACAGCGAAGAAACCATGGGTAACAGAAGAAATACTTCAGATGATCGATGAAAAAAGGAAATACAGAAAATGTTGAGCGAAATTCAGGAATACAGAAATACAAGTCGCTGAGGAATGTAATAAGTAGGAAGTGCACGGAAGCTACGACGAAATGGCTGCATGAAAAATGTGAAGAAATCGAAAAAGAAATGATAGTCGGAAGGACAGACTCAGAAGACAGAAAAATCAAAACAACCTTTGATGAAATTAAAAGCTAGGCTGGTAACATTAAGAGTGCAATGGGAATTCCATTGTTAAATGGAGAGGATTGAGCGCATGTGTGGAAAGAATACAAAAGTATAAGGGGAAAGATTTGTCTGATGTGGTATAAGAAGAAACAGGAGTCGATTTAGAAGAGATAGGGGATCCAGTATTAGAATCAGAATTTAAATGAGGCAAAAGCGATAGATAACATTCCATCAGAATTTCTAAAATCGTTGGGGAAGTGCAAAAAAACGACTATTCACATTGGTGTGTAGAATGTATGAGTCTGGCGACATACCATCTGACTTTCAGAAAAATATCAGCCACACAATTCTGAAGACTGAAAGAGTCGACAAGTGCAAGAATTATCGCGCACTCATCTTAACAGCTGATGCATCCAAGTTGATGAAAAGATTAATATGCAGAAGAATGGAAAAGAAGATTGAGGGTGTGTTGGATGACGATCAGTTTGGCTTCAGGAGAGGTAAAGTCACCAGAGAGGCAATTCTGACGTTGCGGTTGATAATGGAAGCAAGACTAAAGAAAAGTCAAGAAACGTTGGTAGGATCTGTCGACCTAAAAAAAGCGTTCGACAATGTAAAATGGTGGAAGATGTTCGAAACTCTGAGACAAATAGGAGTAAGCTATAGGAAGAGACGAGTAATATCATTACATACAAGAGCCAAGAGGGAATAGTAAAAGTGAACGACCAAGAAAGAAGCGCTCACTTTAAAAATGATATAAGTCATGGATGGAGTATTTCATCCGTGTGAAATAAAAGAAAGGTTCAGGAGTAGAATTAAAATTCAAGGTGGAAGGATATCAATGATACGACATTACTATTCTGAGTGAAAGAGAAGAAGAATTACATGATATGATGAATGGAATGAACAGTCTAATGAGTAGAGAATATGGACTGAGAATAAATCAAAGAAAGATGAAAGTAATGAGAAGTAGCAGAAATGAGAGAACAGTGAGAAACTTAACATCAGGGTTGATGGTCACGAAGTCGATGAAGTTAAAGAATTCTTGCTTCACACAGCGTGCATTTGATGCGATAAGGAAAGTATATAAGCGGAGCAGAGAGGACTGGGGGATCTTTATATCGACAAAACGGGCCACAAGTCGGGAGGTGCACTGATATAGGCGACTCTGATGCAGGGCAGATTGTCGTGGCCGGGAGCTTGGGAACAGGCATCACGGAAACAGAGATGCTGTTCGGCTGTTCGCGTGCTATTGGCGCGATCATTTAAGGAGAGTGGTTGAATGAAAATGAAACCAACAGTAAGTGGCAAGGTTTTGGACGTCCACGCCTCATCACAGAACGTCGAAGTCTTCGACTTACCCGTTCCGTTAAGCAGGATAGGCGGTGATCTGTAACAGATCTGACGTCTGAGTACAATGCTGGTGCAAGCATAGGCGTTTCTGAGAACATCGTTAAGGGCAGGCTGTTCAAAATCCTCCGAAGCAGAAGGCCTCTACGTGTTCCTACTAGGGCCGTTGATAAAATATCGATACATCTACACATAGATATTCTTGCTGTAGTTTCTATATTGATTGGTGGTATTTCTAACGCATATGTATCGATATATCGACATCGAAACAGGAATATCGAGAGCCGATATTTTTATTATGTATTATATTTTTTTCATAATTTTTCGATAAATATTTGAAGTAGTTCTTTTGAAACTGTAGTGGGGCATAATTTTTACTTTCACTGTGTGAGGTATTCTTGCTATTGTTTGAGCTTTCATCACGTCCATCATTTCTCTTTGACTGTGTGAAGCAAGTTTGTGTGGCACAAAAGATGAAGTTCGATTGCACTGTGGGGGGAAGGGGGGGGGGTGTGTGTGGGAGGTTGGCGGTGTGAAATAGCAAGTTTTCCAATGTGAAGAAAAACACACCAATTGCGATAAAGAACAATTTTTATTGCAACTAGTGTGCTAGTGCTTCACATCGGCATTCTTAAAAACTGTTGTTCAAAATGACGAACAAAAATCGAAATGGCAAGTGTGGCCTTTGCGGTGGTCGGAGACGTGTGAGTGGAATGCTGCCGTAATAGATGCTCGGCGCTGCCAAAAGAAACTGCAACGTTTAGCTCCACCACGCAATTTTGACACTACACTGCTAGGTCGCTGGCGTTGGCAAAAATGAAAGAACAGTTATGTTGAGATGAAGTGTTCCGGACAAATCCGATACGTGACGCAACAGAGCGACGGACCTATCGGACACCTTTTATTTTGCCACTAAGGTGCAGTTACTGTTACGATGACGACGAATGAATCGTCGCGAATGTGAATGACTGGTGGCCAATGTTAAATATAAATATACAAATCTCTTCTTTGCATATACAGCAGGTTTGTCAGTGAAGTCGATAAGGAGCTATCTGCATGGTCTGGGTCTAAAACGACTAAAATAATTAGAAGTCGTTGGTAAAAAATAATATATTGTACTTAACTGGTGGTACAGGAGTCTTCATAGTCAAGAGGAATATAGGGGCATCACATAGGCCATACTTTAATTACGCGCCTTGTTAGAGGTTGCTTCCTATCAGCTTAAGGGCAAGAGAGGCCGAGCGCACGCTAGAAACTTGTAGCAAGCCTCGGAGTGGCGCTAGCCTCGATTCGCGGGTCCAGCGATACTAGTACGGACGGCGGTCGATAATTGCAACCACTAACAAGTGTGGTATCGAACGTTGATACCACAGTTACCACTGTCAGCAAACTGGTTATCGCCAAGCGTGGACGTGCATCGTTTTCCTTTCAGTTCCTGCTCTAAGGGGGTTCCCAGAATCCTTCTGATTATAAAAGAAATTGCTGCCCTTTGTCTGACTGTGACTGCTTGGTCTAGTTCAGTCATTTTGCATTTCGTCCATGGTGGAGATTTTGTCAACCTGTGAAGGTTGGTTTTTACGCATGGAATATATTTTTTAGTGCGGTATATTTGCCGTGCTTTTGTCTAACTGGATCTTAAGGAATAGGCGCTTTATTATAAACTGTTCTTCAGTAGCGAATAGCAGTAGTGCGCTGCGCAATGCCTAGTTCCAAATTAAGGATGAACTTTAAGAATTAATTGACTGACACTAATATCTGTATGGGAAGGGAGGGGGTTCTCCGCACAGTGAACTAAGGTATGTTTAGTATCGTGCGTAGCGTCTCTTCAGAGTAAGTGGCTTACTGACCGATAGCTTAAGAAAAACTTAGTATTCGTGGCTACTGCCGTGTACTTGACGATGCTTAGTACTAAGTTAAGAATCACCTAATGCTCGCTACAGAATATGCTCTAGTTGTGTCATAGGTTAACGAAAGGTTGAGGTGGAGGGGATATGTTACTACAACTTTAATAACTGGAAGTGTGGTATTATTGTTGATTGTGACCTAACCAACCTTGTTATTGACGATTATCCGTCTGTGCTGCATCGTGATGGGTGTGCTTGTGTGTGGCGGTGCGTGCCGATCGGCAGATTTCTGAGAGACTGCAAATTTTTTTATTGCGGCTTTAAGGACGCCGTGTATCAGAAACTTGAATTACGGTATTGTAGGCAGTTGTCTTTGGTGTTTCGGGGAAATTTGTTTGTTTTAAAGTATATTAAAAATTGTAATTAATTGTTTAAATCTTCGCAATTCACGTTAAGTTTTCTTGCTTTATTATGTCATTAAAGGTTTAAAATATTTCCGCGTACGAAACCTGGAACTTTGTCGTGCGGAGTGTGTCACACTACATTATTTATTCAGTTCTGTGTCTCAGAGTAAGCTATTTTTCGTGTCTGTTTGCATTCCACCCAAAGACATTCTGCAGTCGCGCTGTCGCTGGACCCAGCGACCTGGAAGCAAATGTCCCGAAGACGCAAGCGGATTATTTGCTATTAAAGATTTTTTTTGAAAGAAATGTTCAGCTTAACCGAGTATCAGTCAATAAAATCCAGCCCTCCCAGTCATCTTGCATGGCACAACGGCTGCTCGAAACAAGCTCGATATCAAGGAAACAAACAGGTGAGTATTATTACGCTCTCGAACTTGTAGTAATCTAAATGGTTCAAATGGCTCTGAGCACTATGGGACTCAACTGCTGAGGTCATTAGTCCCCTAGAACTTAGAACTAGTTAAACCTAACTAACCTAAGGACATCACAAACATCCATGCCCGAGGCAGGATTCGAACCTGCGACCGTACCGGTCTTGCGGTTCCACACTGCAGCGCCTTTAACCGCACGGCCACTTCGGCCGGCTGTAGTAATCTAAGCCTCCACGACAACAGCTGCGGATTACGTGTGAGTTGTTGTGGGCCATCTGCATCCCTTAATGCGTGACGTTCTCCCTGACAGCAATAGCACCGTCCAGCAGGAAAACTGTCACGAGGCCGAACTGTGCTGCAGCGGCTTGAAGTGGCCGATAGCAAACTTACGTTGATGTCTTTGCCCCAAACTCGCTTGATCGGAACCCTATGGAACACATCTGGGATGCTAGCGCGCGTCACTTCCACAGACAGAAACCACAAACCTCCGAAAACCTGTCAAGCACTTGTCGAATCCAACCCACACAGGATCGCTGCCTGTACTGTGTTCCAAAGATGAACCAACGCGCTATTAAGAAGGTAGTCGTAATGTTTTGGCTCAACACTGTACAAACGTAATTTTGCAAACAGATTTTCGCAAGTTGAGAATTATGCCGTTTCTTTTTTATTATTGTGTACGAGAACGTGCCTGGCGCCATAGTTTGAGGCAATTAGTGGTCTGGAGGTATAGCCAGCGGTCCGTTGATTACTGTCACACGCGGCTAGCGTTATCTTGCCGTGGAGCGCGCCACCGGACTTGCAAAAATTATATCGCAGTTTAAATGCATAACATGGTGCAAAACCGCCGCATGGCGCCGTTATCGCGAAACCGTTCTGCTCCGGTCCGACTGCCAAGTTGAGTTAGGCACCTGAGAAAATACACCTGCAATCAGGTGGGACTGTGCCTCTAGAGTTGGCTAGAGCGCGTAGGGAATAGCAAACCATAAATAATTCGTCTGCTTTCTCATCTCCAGTGTGAAAAAAACTAAAATTCATAGTAGAGGGAACTTCTTGTATTACGTGTTGCAGTTTCCGCCATTTAAAGTAGCAGTTCAGACTGAAGAAAAATAACAGCTTGCGAGCGAGCCGTAGATATTATCGTCTTGTCGATGTGTAAGCAGGTTGAAAATATTAATAATTTCCACTCTTAACTTCAGTTATGTTTTCTGTACGAATTTTTGGGGCCTATGAGATATTCGGATGTAAGTCTACTCAAATTTCATACGATTACGTTACTGTCTTCTACGATTCAAACATATATTTTACTTTCCGTGATGCCCTTGTTTGTTCATTACAGTTATGACATGGATCCTAAAAATCAGGACAGTAATCTGTTATAACCGTAAACATTTTAGCGGGCAATTTTTTTAACACTATACGGATGACTGACATTTACTTTACCTATAAATGAATCGTTTTAGTCCTTTGATTCTATATTTCCACACGTTGATGCTGCAATGTAATCATATAGTAAGACATACAAGTTCCTATTTATGAAATTAAACATTTTATATAGAAAGGAGGTTTATTCTACGTACATTGTAGAGAAGGAGGAAAGAACTCAGAGTTCGACGATTACCGTCATGTGATGATTAAATTGTCCGTCTTGTACCATGATTACTTTCATGAACGATAAAACATGTTGTAACACTACCAATGGAAACCAAGTACCCAAATATTCAAAGTAAAATACACCACGCAACATTTTAATTGTAACTAATATATGTGTGAAGATGTTTACTGACGTATATCTTTCATTCATCGAAAAACAACTTTTAATCACGAACATCGTCGTTCTCAGTTAATGTCAGTTATGTTGAAATGATCGCAGTAGCGGTTTCTTTAATGATAGGCCGACATTCAAATAAAGAATGTAGATTATCGGTACATTTTCGTTTTCTTTCACTATGAAATCTACTTTCAGATTCCATGCGAAAGAGGAGAATAAATTTTTATGGTCATCTTCTCAGAATGAATTCCAGCAGATTAACTAAACAAATCTTTGACTTCTTCCGTAACCGAAAAACGAAGTCCAACTGGTTTAAAGAAACTGAGAAAGACCTAGTGGAATTAAATATTTCAGAAAATTCACTTATTGATCGAACTGCTAAATTAATTACTAAAGATGAAAACATAAGGTCCCAAGACAAATCCACACAAAAGTTCAAATCCTTTATCTCGGAAGAAGAGAGGAGAAGAAGATCAGAAAGAATGAAGAAATACTGGGCCCTAAGAAAAGAACAACGCACAAAGAAATGATTGATCCAGCGTACCCCAAAGAGGGTGAAACGAAAGTAGAAAGAAAGGAATCTACTCACGTCACGGAAGATGATTTACTAATTAGTCACTGATTTACGTTACAAAAAAGTTGCTTTTATTTCACTCACATCTTCTCTGTTTAAAGATACACTGGACGGAAGTGGGATATCGTGGATCTAATTATAATTTATTTTTTTGAAGCTGCTGGACTACTATTTGTGAGGACCGAGACTGAAATTTGAGCTTGTGTTTCCCCTCTGATGACCTCGTTATCGGTGGAACGTCAAACACTAATCCTGAAACGTCCCCTTAGAACAATTGTACACGACTGTGCTTAAACTGACACACAATATTTTTAGCGCAACGCAATCTGACTTTCAAAAATCCCTACAAAAGAATGGCCCTGACTAACATTAACCTATACGTTTCACAAATCACTTACTTCACCAAAAATCTTCGTTACTCGAACTACTGCAATACAGCGAGCGCCACTACTGCCAGCTAAATAAAAGATTCAAACTACTGAAGGCACTAACTACTAATAGGCATAGTTAGCAAATGAAAGATTTTGATAGAGAACAAACAATGTATTTACCTTACTAGTGTTCAAAAGTCATAATATATATATAGCAGTTCATGACATCCAGTCTCACAAATTTCAAAACTCCGCCATCTCTCTCCCCACATCCACCACTGCTGGCGGCTCACCTCCAACTGCGCAACGCCATGCGCTGTTCACATCCAGCTGCCCAACACTACAATGGCCAACAACAATGCAAACCAGCCACAGACTGCACGCAGCACAGCCAGTGATTTTCATACAGAGCGCTACGAGGCGTTACCAATATAAAAACCTAAACAGACTACTTACATAGCCCCCATGCTCCCCACAAAAAATTTTACAAATTGTGTTGGGCAACGGCCAATAATGATTCGATAAAATTTTTCATAATTACAATAACGAAGATATCAAATGCACACACTTATTGATACAATGTTGGTGAAAAACTAAAATTTTCTCACAGTCTATAAAGACAGTCCTGATCATTCATCACAGTAAAATTGCAGTGTTTTTCTTAAGGGGATACGGAATCACCTATCCCCGCAATGTTAATATATGCCTACTATAGGGAACATTTTCTCACAAACTACTGGAGACAGAGAGGTAAAAATTTTACTGTATGTGCATTCATATGTTACAACAATACTGAAACAACAGTTTATTGTCAAAGTATTTTCTTACAGAGATATTGTACATTTATTTTTAAGTAAATTTTTTCCATCGCTTTTTACTAGACTATCACCCCTAAGTCTTTTGTAAATCAAGTAATTAAAAAATCGTTGTTTCAGTATGTAATAGGGACCTATGTCACTACGTCATAAAAATTTCAGACTTCTAGGTTGACCAGTACCTGAGATAATGTTCCTTGATGAAGTAAAAAGTAAACTTACGGGAAACGGAGAAAGAAGATTAAAACATTCCTGATCCGTAGCTAATACCCCCTTCACAGTCTTCATAATCATCTTCAAGTCTTCTTTTGGCACCCCTCTGCACCTGTCTTGCTTTTTTCACTAATGTCTTGATTATATTATCAGCATGCCTTAGTCTGTGCTGATCTAAAAAGAACATAGCACGTACCGTACGGGAACCAACACACATACCCAACTTTTTAAGGACCTGGCATTTAGTTATATTTCCAAGATTGAAGGTTGCCACAGCATCATACACACCAAAATGTAGTGTATTAATTCCGACAAACACTGTTTTTGGGAGACGATGCCATATCACACTATTCAAGCACTCGTTGGGGTTCTGCGTTTTTCCGTGAAGACATTTCATCAGAAGACTTCTGTCAGCCAGATCTCTGAAAATGGGCTTTATTTCTGCCATGATGGCTGATGGTAGACTGTGGTGGTGAATGTATTTCTCTCCTGTTGTTAGTCCCCTATTGTATTTACACCAGCTGTTTTCACCTTTGGGGCACAAACCATGTTGTGGATGCTCATCCGTGGATGCGGTGTGGAAATATAAAGCCCATATAGCTCTCCTCATTTCTTCAAGATTGCCTGTATTTTGCCTGATTGCAAGGCCATAGCAGTTCTGAATGTGGTCTATTATGGAATCAGTCAATCTTCCTCTGCCATCCAAGGTTTTCCCATCATCTAGTTTTCTCCCTTTCATAACTGATTTTAACCTTCTCAGCCTGGCACCCATTCTCTTCTGCACATGTCCTATACATTCAAGTTTGCTTATATTTACACTGTTCCCATATGGTTTGCTTTCCAAAACTTCTTTGAATGCTTTAGAGTCACCATCTCCCAGATATTTGACATAGCGAACATTATACCACTGTGAAGAGCGATGAAAAATTTTCTTCACCCCAGCAACCTCCATGCCACCACTACTACCATAATAATTAGCAATACAGTCATCACTGTGTTCATTTTTCAGCCTGCCTGTGCACCTACAGTATTTAGACATTATTGCAACATCAATAACCTTGCCAGTATCAACACTAGTTGCTGTTACAACACCATTGTTGGAGGTGTGGCCCCTTTTCTGCCACGTGCCATCAAACGCCACTGTGAGGTCACGACTGCCGTCATTTTCTTCCACTGCTTCTTCCACAGCAACCTGCATTGACTTCTGTGCTACATCTTCAACTGCAGATCCTAGTACATAATTGTAAGCTTCAAACTTTGAAGGTGCACTTGGAAGATTTAGAACACCACATAGCATATCACCAGCTGCTTTGCCCTTACCAATTGCTCGCAATCCATAAACTAACCTAATATTTACACTATAAAGTTCAGTTTTCTTGTATCCATTATTTACAGTTACTGAAACCGAACTTGGAAACTTACAGCTGTATTTACAAACACTGCATATTAAATTAAACTGGGCAGCCAGGCCAACATGGGATTCTACTTTCAGAGAAACGTTTCCATGACATTTTTTGCAGCACAAACTGTTTTCAAGAGCTTCACACAATATATTCGTATCAATGAGTTCAAAAACTTCATTCCCTCTATCAAGTAAATTATATTTCTCTTCCAAATCTCTTAGTTTTTTATGAGAAGCACTGTTTTCATTTGGTGTAAGTTCGTTCGGCAAATCAGTAATAAGTGGATTCACATTTTCCAACAGTGATGATGATGAACTGCTTTGCTTTGCTAATGAATCATTATTTCTTTTCTTTTGCCAGTTCACACGCTTTTTAAATACTTTTGCTTTAGCTCTAGGCATTTTCACTGCGAAAAATGAAGCACTAAATACGAAATAACTCAACAACAACTACTTTCTTATATCACAGTGTTTACAAAACAGTCCCGCCACATAGTCAAAGAGTAACTTGAGGAAACCAGAGAGAAACATTTTCGGGCAACTAGTGTATAAATAGTCGCTGGAAACCGGGATATTTGAATTCATGTCACTTTAAAGGTACTGCCAAAAAGTTCATGGTCAGCCACGAGAGACGTGTATAACTAAAGCGCAATACCCGATCTCACAAATATATAAAAATAAAATAGTTATAATTGTAGTAGAGCTATGTATGATACGTCATTTTAAAGAGGAAACATGGCAGAATATAATACGCCAATAAAAAAAAATTCGATTTTTTAACCCAAAATCCGATTCCGTATCCCCTTAAAGTCTGAGCAGTAAAAGAAAATGCACACGGAAGTAGTGGATTTCCATGCAGTCTTGAAGAAGTAGTGTTGTCCTTCCAACGGAAAGACAGTGATGACTCTCGACATGCAGACTGGTAATGGGCCACAACAGAGCAAACCCACAACAGAGTCATTCGAAGTTTTGAAGAATATTGGTAGGTAGGTCATCACAAAGTAGATCCACTGTAGTCCTGGTAGAGATTACGGTATTGGTGGGCCACCAGAGGTGCAGACCCACTGCAGTCCTTGTAGAAATAATGGTATTGGTGGGTCATCAAAGATGCAGACCCACTATAGTCCTTGTAGAGATGGCCAGCAGCCATTTGTTTGACTGTGCAGGTGCACAATCACCATTGAAGAGTCTTGCGGATTAGCAAGTCCATAAACCACCACTTGTGCACTCACAAAGTTTTTTTTTCTAATTGTCCTTAGAACCAGCAATGCTGTTAACCAGTCCCTTGCTGAATTATTAACACACGTGCAAACACTAGCAGTCCCTACTTCACACATATTGTCCATATACTATGACCAACAGAAACGTGTGCAGTGAAATGTAATTTACAAGTTAATAATATGATGAACTGGTGACAATTACAATTTTATAACATGAGAATACAATTACAAAGATACAGAAAACATCATTAAAAACATAATAATACAGATAACATTTGTAGTAACACAGACTTTACAAAAGAATAGAAATAAACATATACATCAGTGTTACAAGAATTATGACATAAGTAAATAAATAAAATAATGAGAATAGTTTTCGTAACATTAATGTCACACATGAGAATTGAAACAGAACTGAATTAATAATGTGTAAACATCTTTACAAAGAAAATGACATATTATAAATGCAAATTGTATTTGAGGATAACAGTATTCCTCGTCATAGTGAATGTAGCTTAGTACCAGAATAATTCTACAACATAAATCATATTAGCTAAACACATAAAGACAGGAAAAACACAAATACACAAGGGTACACAAACATATAGCGGAATAATAGAAAAGGAAAGGACAGGGTTTGTTTTACTGCAGTATTTTGCAAACAAAACTTTCTTTACTTCTTGGAGATCTCCCTTCATTCATCATTATTCCCAAAAAGTCCTATCTATACCTGCTTTCTGTATTCTATTCATATTTCTTTCAAAATAATTATTTCTCAGTGTACAATACTCATTTTGGCCCAAATATTTTTTGTATGACTTCTCAATGCATTTCTTCCAATTCATCATAGTTAGTTTCTTATATAGTCTACCCCCTCTTAAGCAAACTTAAATCTACTGAGCTCAGATGCTAAACTAAGGGACGAGGCAATGCAGCACAAAACAATTAACACAAACAGCAAAGACAAAAAAATGGAAATAGGCGAAGCAAGCAGCATTATAGAAATTAGCAAAGCAATTGCAATATTGCAGCTAATATAAGGCAATGTGCAGCAAACAATAAAAATAAATCAGTAGTAAAACTGGCTTAACAGAGTAGTACAAATTCAATAACATTATGCTTGGCAAAGAGCAGCAGCAAATGCAATAACTTATATCTAAACATGACAAAGCTCAAGCAGAAAAAATATTACACTAAAAATGGCCATGTCTAATACCTATGTCACATCTTAAAACTAGAGTGATGCATCACAAAAACTTACTCTGCAAGAAAGTTACCAAGTCATTAAAAAAATTATTTATGCAATTCCTGTGAAGAGAAATGTCTATTTGTGCTCTCTTTTCTAAGAAAGTATAGCATAAACGTATTCTTTACTGGGTCTGTAGACAGAAAATAGTGGTATTAGTAGATCTATTAAATTTTATAATAACCAATTCTGCAGTGCAGCTAGAAACTAGATATTAAAGAAAATGAGTAAATATGTACAAAGGAAGGCATGAAACAACATTCATTAGCCATATGGCATTTCATAAGGTAGTAAAAAAAATCTCTTAACTAGAAAGACAGTAGTCGTAATCAGATGTATAGACATAAAAATATTTCTTGTCATTTCATTAGGCATTTCAATAAATATCATAAATTAAGAGCTCCACAGTGTTATCATATGTTTTCAAGTTTGAGCATGTATTTGCGATGCTTTCTACAAAGGAATGTCAATAGTGAGGATAATGGCCCCCTTTTTTTCCACCTGTGCCTCTGTAAGACACACACTAATGGCTTTTTTCCAGGTGACTGTCGCGCAGCTGGGTGCCCACGACGCATTACGTGAAGGTGGTCACTTAACTTTCTTACCGAAATATTTACAACACCAGTTTGCATTACAGTGACAGTCTCATATAAAAAATTTCACAGGTCGAGAATTTGCGTTGCAAATGTGTAGAAACAAAATTCTATGAATAAACAGTGTGCAAAAAATTTTCGCCTGCATTGTGATACATTCACACATTTACACACATTTCATAACTCCTAAAGTACGATTCTTGGTTCCCAACATCCTTTTTCACAAACCAGAGTCCCTAAACACTACTCATTATTCCTTACCTTATTACACATATACATATTCGTCGACACTTCTTCAGTATTTCATCTTAATAAATACGTAGCATAATCAAATTCTTCATATAGCATCAGCTTATTGATCATAAACATACCTCAACAGCATAATACACATCGTTGTCGTAATAATATCATAACATCTCAGTCAATTTTCAAAATCGTCTTAGCTTCCTCCAATAATTTCAAAACCTAAAAAAAATTCTCTGCTCATTTCAATAGTGTCATCTACCTCAAACGTACTTTAAAAATCATGATGTCGTACCAAATACATTATTCAAAGCTCTCATAGTATCACAATGGTTCTGAAAAAATATGAACAGTTCACACAGTACAGACAAAATACAGTTTCATAAGTGTGAAGTTATCCAACTGTGTAATTGTGTAAACGTGTCACTGATGTAGTAAAAAAAAATGTTTGTCTCTCAGTTAAATGATCAGATAGCTGTGTAATTCTGTGTTAGAGAAATATGGTACCGATGTCTAAAGTTGTATAAGCCAATACCGTATTAGCTAGGGCTCCTTGTGTTTCTCTTTTGTATTGCGTATTAATTTGATTCTGATTATGTTTGAATTTCTTAATTTGTTCGCACTCTTCTGTGTCATTAAAGACTACCGGTTTTGTATAATTCAGATTATCATTTACCTTTGTAGATAGGTTAGTGAACTGATCCGAAAGTTCGGCTACTTTTTCCGATAGTGAACACATTTCCTCAGTGTGTTTCTCTGAACCAAGTTTCAGAGTCTCCATTTGTGTTGAAATCGTATCTACTGTGTCATTTAAGTTTTCCTAAGTTTTTGCAAGTTGCGTAACCGAATCGGTAGATGCAACTGAGTCAATTTTAGCTTGCAAGGTGTGATTTTCATGAACAATAGTTTGCAGTTCTTTTATGGCTGCTTCGTGATTCTGTAATGCATTTTCATGACGCGAAAAAATAGGTTGGAAATGCTCACAAATTTGTGTTTTTACGTCATTACAGACTTTTTGACATTCCGATTCAATGTTATGTAACTCAGTAGTTAAACCTTCACGTGTTTGTTCAAGTGTGGTGTCTAACTTCCGAAGATTTTGTTCCATTGTGCCTAACTGTTGCTGTGTTTGTCTCTGGTGTTGTTCCATTGTGTCTAACTTTTGAAGCTTTTGCTGTGTTTGTCTCTGATTTTGTTCCACTGTGTCTAACTTTCGAAGATTTTGTTCCATTGTGTCTAACTTTTGAAGCTTTTGCTGTGTTTGTCCCATTTGTTGTATTAATTGTAATAACAGTGCACTGGTGTCTGAAACATGTTCCTCAGTGCTTTTCGGCAATGAATTTGTACCGGCAACATTCACATTTTGACAAGCAGAAAATGTGTCTTGACTTATTTGAGAAAACGGTGAGGACCCAAAACCTGAATCTACAGTATTTACGAGATTGTGTCCTGTCATTTAGGATTCCTAAGGGGAGTTATTGCCGACCGATCGATCGATTATGCTTCCCTGTTCACTAATTGTTTCACTGTCTACGCCATTATTTGCCGCCCGCACCATTTCCCTATGCACAATTACAAACTCACTAGTTTGAACATTAGTTAATTCATTACACAGTGGCGCTAACACACTGCTTTCGTCTTCACTATCATTTCTCAGTTTACTTTGGAGCCTAGAATTACCTTTTTCTCACGCCATTATTGTCACAATATTTCACACGACAACACAGAAAAACACAATTTGAAGAGCAAAACAAGAAAACACATTAACATAACATTGAAAATAATATCTAGTTAATTGCAAGCGCAGCTGCGAAATACTTCGTGCAAATCTACATGCATGCCACAACTGTTTTACTGTACAACAATGAAAGACTGCAACTACAAAGGAGATTCTCTCTACAATTACGCGCTAGCAGTAAACAAAATCTACACTAATTACACAAACTACAAGAAAAAATCAGAAGATTCCAGTGAGGTATCCTCGGCTAAGGGTCGACATATGAAACGTCCCCTTAGAACAATTGTACACGACTGTGCTTAAACTGACACACAATATTTTTAGCGCAACGCAATCTGACTTTCAAAAATCCCTACAAAAGAATGGCCCTGACTAACATTAACCTATACGTTTCACAAATCACTTACCTCACCAAAAATTTTCGTTACTCGAACTATTGCAATACAGCGAGCGCCACTACTGCCAGCTAAATAAAAGATTAAAACTACTGAAGGCACTAACTGCTAATAGGCATAGTTAGCAAATGAAAGATTTTGATAGAGAACAAACAATGTATTTACCTTACTAGTGTTCAAAAGTCATAATATATATAGCAGTTCATGACATCCAGTCTTACAAATTTCAAAACTCCGCCATCTCTCTCCCCACATCCACCACTGCTGGCAGCTCACCTCCAACTGCGCAACGCTATGCGCTGTTCACATCCAGCTGCCCAACACTACAATGGCCAACAACAATGCAAACCAGCCACAGACTGCACGCAGCACAGCCAGTGATTTTCATACAGAGGGCTACGAGGAATTACCAATATAAAAACCTAAACAGCCTACTTACAATCCATAACCATTCTTAAAACGGTACTACTTAGATATTAGTTTTGAAATTTTGCGTTCTGTGACGTTAAATCATTGTCCTAGAAACCATTAAGAGCTCCAGACATCATTTTGTAAAAAATTGTAGGTAAAAGACTGTTGATCTTCAGACAATCTGAGTAAGTTGTGCAACTATTTTCGAAAGAAAAGTGTGTCACAGCGACGTTTTCGGGACTGGGTTGGTACAGTCGCGGCACAGTCCTTGTGACACTGACACCCTAAGAATGCGTTTCAGGTACTATGTTCATTCAGTATTAGTTTAAGTGTGACGATGATGAGCTGATTTTGTATTTATCTTTCGACAATGGCACTATGGCTCCATGATATTAGGACGTGGTTTTTGAAACAGATCTGAAGGTAGTCTGAGGACCTAACATTTTGTGATCGTAGATGGAAGTAAAGAAATTTATTCTGCACTTTCTGGATCACTGTTCGATTCGCGATCATGTCGCAGCTTGTGAAATTACGGGTAGTTTTAAATCTTTTAAGATACATGTTGCAGTGATCAATTTGAAAACGACACGGACGATGCCTTAATGTGTTCATACAAGACATAGACCCTTACTTTTTGCTCTGGCGAGAGCACCCGCCCATTTGTCATATCAGTGGCCCACACATTTCGGTACGACATATTTTAACGAAGTGCGTTTTATATTCGGAAGTGAGGGGGTCAGTAGACGTAAGTGGCGAGTTGCCCTCTATTTTAGCTCATGACGAGTGTGGGCTGTGTTTTAAAATTTTGTGATTTACCCAGACTTCAGTGTGAACTAGCAGACTGAAGTGTGTTGCAAAGCAACTGACTCATCCTTTGTTAGTCCAGTGATCATCCAGCCGGGATACATTTTTATTTTAGATGTATTTCAGATATACTGCCGCGTTTTGTGTCTCTTAATTAATAGTTTAAAAATAAAGATTACATTGGTTTAAGTTTGTGTATGTGGGGTGGGGGGGAGGGGGGTGGCGGGGGAGGGGGGGGGTGGGCATACTGGAATGTTTAACTCGGTGTCTATTCAGAATGAGATTTTCACTCTGCAGCGGAGTGTGCGCTGATATGAAACTTACTGACAGATTAAAACAAACTGTGTCCCAGACCGAGACTCGAACTCGCGACCTTTGCCTTTCGCGGGCAAGTGCTCTACCAACTGAGCTATCGAAGCACGACTCAGGACCCCTCCTCACAGCTTTAATTCCGACAGTACCTCGTCTCCTACCTTCCAAACTTCACAGAAGCTCTTCTGCGAACCTTGCAGAACTAGCACTCCTGGAAGAAAGGATATTGCGGAGACATGGCTTAGCTTCTGTGAAGTTTGGAAGGTAGGAGACGAGGTACTGGCAGAATTGAAGCTGTGGGGACGGGTCGTGAGTAGTGCTTGGGTAGCTCAGTTGGTAGAGCATTTGCCCGCGAAAGGCAAAGGTCCCGAGTTCGAGTCTCGGTCTGGCACACAGTTTTAATCTGTCAGGAAGTTTCAGTGGCTATCATTCTTGGGTTAAACGTCATTGGGGGAAACATGGTATGGATTGCGGTGGCACCTCTGGTGCAGAGAAGACTAAACCTCCTTGGCTGGTGGTTCCAGCTGAATCAACCCTGTATTCTGCAGCAACTTGGTGTTGTCGGAAGGCTGGCTTACATACGAATTCAGGTACCCAAACCTTCGTATCGCCAGAGGCAGCAAAATAAACTCGTCCACGATTACATCTGCTACGGAGCCTAGGCGATACCTGGAATAGTCATGGAATCGTGGCGGTTCCAGGAACGCCGAAAATATTTGCGAACATCAGACGAATGTGGGTTTTTATATTGGCGAAAGTATTGCTTTGGTTTTGTAACGTGGTTGCTGTGCTTTCCGGAAGAAAACTATATTGGAAATTCATCTGGGACGACCTAGCAAGGCAGTGGAAGGCGGCACGGGAGCCGAGTGACAAATGTGAGCTCGGTTTTATGGATTTTGGTGAGGCGACCAATTAAAAGCAGAAGAAGATGAAAAGTGTGGCCGAGTGCAGTAGTACGGGAGGCGCTGTCAGACGGTGTTGGGCTGGGGTTGACGGCCGCAACAGCGAATGGGGTGTGCGGATTGCGGCAGAGGCGATAGTATCAGCTTGTGGAGAGTGTTGGCAGTTAGACTTGGAGCAACAGAAAACGGAGTCACTGTGAAAGGTCGATCGCTGAAGTAAACTTTCTGCAGTATATTCACAGATGGAAGTAAAAGTAAGTCTATTGGGTAGAAGACTGACGCATATGTATTTTTCTGTTTAAGTAGCTATCAGGAAGGACTCATCATATCTAAGGGTGTAACTGAAGCTAAATTAAATCTTCCATTTCAGAGAGTCAGTAAAACATCAGCACTTTAAATTTATGTTGTCGTGCCCTTTAAGCAGGTAGGCTTTTCAAAAAATGTTCAAATGTGTGTGAAATCTTATGGGACTTAACTGCTAAGGTCATCAGTCCCTAAGCTTAAACACTACTTAACCTAAATTATCCTAAGGATAAACACACACATTCATGCCCGAGGGAGGACTCGAACCTCCGCCGGGAGTAGCCGCAAAGTCCATGACTGCAGCGCCCTAGACCGCTCGGCTAATCCCGCGCGGCTAGGCTTTTCAACTTCAAGTGTTTTTTAGGTACTTTGTGTTCTACATTTCTTTTTCAACGTGTGCCACAATATTTGTCTGATAGTCTATTTTTATTCGTAGTTGTCAGTCTTCCAGCGTTGTTTTCCGTGCAGTTCACCTCGAAAGGTGCGCAATTAATGGTTATGAAAGATGTAAACATCATCAGAAATGACAGTTTATTTGGTATAATTTACAGTTTATTTGGAATGTTTGGTACTATGAGCATCTTTGCATGACTGAACACATGAATGATATATATTCTTTGGCTACCAGAGGTCGTAAGGCTCGGGTGAGCAAAGGAGTCGGAAGGAGTTGTTGGCGAGAGAGGGAGAAAGAGTGTTGTATCGTGGTACAATGAGGAGCTTCAATGGCAGAAGTACCGCACGAGAACAGAGATGCTCCCTGATGTAATTGAGGACAGAAAAATATTTTGACATTATTTTACAGAGTGACGACACTTTTGGAAGAAGTTTTATCTGCTGCAAGAGCTAATCGCCAAATACTCTACTGTAAAGATTTCGTTGTGTCTAAAAATTTCTACTTGTTGATATCCAGGGTGACAAACCGTCATGTTTTCAGTATCCTAATTGTCCTAATTAGATTCCTCCCTCCGCTTTTAGTTAATCTATTGAAAGACGGCGGTGCCTTCCGAGCAGGCCACTGCCGTGATAATTCAGCATTTCCCCTTTCATTTTGTTTCGCCTTTGGTGTATCTAAATTTTCACTGACTGTTATTAATCTTATGGACTATTAGGGTTAGGGTAAACCACTGATTGATCTCACAGTACATGCATGACTCGAGTAGCAGTAGTAGAATTAAGCTCGCCTATAGAGACAGATTTTTGGACGCTGTAGGTGACCATTGCATTAGGGGCAGCTTTAGAGCTTTCCGTGAGCAGCAAGAGAGTTCGCGGATTCTTTTGCAGTCGCCAAAATTGACCGTGGGCCATGCAGGCAGTGTTTTATGGGTGGTTTATGGGCCGCCGTTCTGGCGGACGGCCTTGTTCCGCTAGGGGCCAAACAGGAGGGTGGGAACGCCGTGCCTGAATGCGAAATGACGCTTCTTTAGAAACTGGCAGCGCCGGGCAACCTGGCGCCAGCCTAACCACTTTACTAGTGAGTGGACGTGGTGTGGGAGTCTGGTCTCCTTATCCCGTGTGCGGGTCCAGGTAAAGCGCCCAGCTTATGTGTTTATTACAAGAACAGCGTACCTTGCGAGAGGGGACGACGAATTTCTCCGGACGTCGCGTTTCTTAGATGCCACTGCGCCTCGCCAAAACGGCGCCCACTAAATCGTTTTGTGGAGACAGAGCTTATTTTTACTAGGGAACTTCCTTATCTTGTGAAATGCGCCGAGAGTTTGGCTGCAGGACCTCCAGGCGTTGCGTGCTGTTTTTTCGGAGAACAAAATGTGTACTCCACTGTAGTGATTGGTTGAGGAATATCGGGTCTCCTTGCTTGAAAACATGATTGGCGCGGTAATCACAGCTGCGTCATGATAGGTTTTTTGGAGGGTTTTGAGCAACGGAGAGGCAGGGACTTTCTTCTCGACTGATGCGGAGTACAGTCGCTAGAGCTCTTCCATTTCTACAGAGAGAGCAGTTTGTAAAGACGTTCGGACACTCAGGAGAAACTTCATATTTTCGATGACGTGAGACAATTACTGGCGGACGTGGGGTCCATCTCCCGCAGTACGACGCTTCGTCAGCGTTCGCAAGCAGATGACAGAATCTCGTCTTTCAGCGGCTATATCAGTAACGTCGTGCAGCGTCGTCAAATTCAGAAGTCTATCAATCATTTTCACGACCACCTTTTTTTCATAGCAGCCTCGTACTCGCCGTAATCACTCCCAGTGTCCATTGAATGCTTAATTACATTATGACGTGAGAGACCAATCAGTGAGCAGAGTGTGCTTGCCTAGACCGGAATCCTTCCACTTACAGAAGACAGTCTCATTTACACATAAATTCCAGTTAGGTTCCCCAAGTCTACTGCCAACCAACCTGAGTTTGTGTTAATGAAATGTTATACAGTTGAAGTTTCTGCTTATATGTTTGTTCTCTCTTGTCCTTGATATTAGTTAGTAAATCTCTTTCTGATACCATAGGTCCCTGTTATCAATTTTTCAACGACAACAATTCTCATTCCCTATTATGTCATTTATTTTGTTGTGGATTTGAAGTAATTAAATTAATTTTATGTCTTTGTGAGCCAACTCAGGGGTGATCCACACTGGGGCCACTAGTCAGATTTCCTTGCGCTATTGATAAACGTGGCATCTCTTGGGTATGATGGTTAAGACTTTTTTGTCGTTTGGCAGACGAGAACTGCCGCCACCACAGGCTAGCTTGCAGTATTTTATTTAAAAAGGGTAAGAGTAAATGTTGTGTAATTTTAATATTATGTACATAAGTAATTTCTATGTACTGTGACAATGTAAAGGAAGGATTATAGTTCATGTTAGTGCTAGTCTGTTTTGTGTTATTAAAAGGATTCTTATAATTTCAAAATACTTTCCTGTTATTTATAAATATTTCATGTAGCCTCATGATCAGCTGAAACATAGATTTGGCAAAAACTGCACCGTCACACCTTGCACTGTTGCATGGACAGTGAACTATATTTTCAGAGAGGGAACAGATGTTTAATTTGCTGATGCAGCCTGATAAATAAAATATACAGTCTGCTGCACAGCGGTTTATTTCAGGTAAATGCGAATCACCTCTTCACAGTCTTGCAGAGTGCAGACTGAGCAGAATCGAGTTACTCGTTGCAAGGTAAGACTCTACTGTAGGGCTTAAATGACTTTTCTGAGAGAAAATTAAGAACAGTATTCAATTACAAATTTCATATAGATGCAGTTCATGTGTTTTTCTAACAGGGCACATTTTTCTTACGTAACAGTCAGTCATTGTATGCGACTATTCCATGATAATGATTATTCGGAGTGTTATTGATAACCATTCTGTATTTTCAGTTTCATTGACAGACAGTCAGATACATTTTGTTCTAATTGGTATCACATATATCAAATGTAAATTGGATAAATACGTTTGTGTTAAAAATTAAAGTGACAAAGGCAATTCTAGATCAGAATATGTAATCGGAATTTAAAGCTTTTGCTTTCACACTGCTAGCGAGAGGTTTTGGCGCACACTGTTTCCAATTAACAGACTCGATCGTAAAAGTCTCAGCCTATGAGTGTGTCTTGGGTTATCACGAGTGTCAGAATGGCCTATCATTCCCATTTAATATAATTACCTTTGTCTCAGGTAGTGAACCATTTACGGTGAGGGTGGCGACCTGATTGATTTCTCTTGGTCCGCAGCTCGTGGTCGTGCGGTACCGCTCTCGCTTCGCGCGCCCGGGTTCCCGGGTTCGATTCCCGGTGGGGTCAGGGATTTTCTCTGCCTGGTGATGACTGGGTGTTGTGTGATGTCATTGGGTTAGTTAGGTTTAAGTAGTTCTAAGTTCTAGGGGACTGATGGCCATAGATGTTAAGTCCCATAGTGCTCAGAGCCATTTGAACCATTTTTCGATTTCTGTTAGAGATGTTGGTGGCGACTGAAAGCGGCAGCTGAGCTTCAATGTATTGAATAAGGTAGCTAAATAAAGGGGTAGAATGCCACAGTACAACTATGATGTTGCTCCTTAGGAACCTGATATGTTTCAATTAATTTTCAAAATTTTATCGAATTCTCTTAAGTACAATCGTTTGTTCAATATCTTCTGCAAGGTAGCTACATAAAGGGGTAGAACGGCACAGTACAAAAATGATCTTGCTCCTTAGGGAACTGATATATTTTAATTAATTTTCAAAATTTTATGGAATTTTCTGAATTACCCTGGTTTCTTAAAGATTTTTGGAAGGGAGTTAAAAACGGTATAACATATCATCATCATCATCATCATCATCGTTATCATCATTACTGTTATTATTTCCTCCCTTGTATTTGTCGAATTAGGGCTTGTGCTCTGTAATTAACATCTTCGTTAACGGAACGGTAACCCACACTATTTCTTGCATTTCGTTTTTCGATTCAGTGGGTTCACTGCTTCTGCAGTTTATCCAGTCGTAATAATGCGAAAGTTTGTGGCTACGCATGCTACGTAATGGTGAAGTGGTACGAGTGGCCAAGGCTCAGGGGTCCTGTAGGCTTATGACGTCACTATCTACAAGATGTCGCTTCGCCACAACCGCAGCCGTAATAAAGAGATTCTGAGCTGAAACCTAACATTAAAGTTCCCAGATGGCGGCACAGTGGAGCAGAGAGAAAGCTGTATTGCTTTAATGAATGTATAGAGGGAAGAGTTGGTCTTCTATATTGAGAAAACCTCTAGTTATTACAATAAACGTTTGCCTTTTAAACAGATATTTTTACACCACAGGCTTGCAGTGGGTGATAGTTTCGGTAGATGGACCAGCCATCCTTGCTGCCTACTTTCCAATGTTCGTCCACGCGATCGGTCGTGTACGCCATATGAGAGGTGCTTAATGCCAGTGACACGCACATACGCAGCTGCTGTCGCCAACATGGGAAACCCACCGCTTGATATGCAACGGCCTGCCTCTCACATGTATTCAGCCAATCCCTCAAGAGACTGATTACCACTTCGTAACGACTTGCAACTATACACTCCCATCAGAGACCACCTGCCAATGTTCCGTTTGTGTCTGAGAAACAATAACTAGAAACCATACTCAAGTTGGAGACATCTCACTCTGAAGCTTTAAGATGAAGTGTGCTGTACCAGTCTCTATGAGGAAGTCCCTGATATCATTCTCCTGGAGCAAGTGCGCTCTGAGACGTCTAGAGGAGAAGTGTATTCTTTATCGCTTCTACAAAACTTAGCTGGTTCTGCCAGTAGTAGAATTTGTGATGGTCAGTTGTAACAGACAGTAATTCCCTACTCTTACAGATTCTGCTTTGTTTAACCAATGAAATACATTTCTCCCTTGGAGTGGGATAGAAGGTAGAAAACCTCCCCATTATGTAACAGAATTCTAACAATTGCCAACGAGAAGGCATGCACGTATACATGTGTGGCAATTTTCCGCCAGTACCAAAATAATTGCTATGAGCCGATCAGGGATCTCCTTAACAAATTTGGAACAATAATTTCAGCTCACCTCCTTCAGCCCTAACGATGGGGTTCCATGCTAGCAGCATAGTGTTTTCTCTTATCCTTCAGATCTTATCTTTGCTAAAAGACATTCTCTGTGCTTCATGTACAATAAAACTCTATAATCGGCTTGGCTGCCTTCGCTTGGCGCACCTGCTGCGTTTGGATGGCGAGTGCTCTTTTCTGCATGTACCTGGCTGAGAATTTGGCTTTCAGCAGAAATATGTTTGTGTTCTCACCTTATTCCAGCCAGCTAAAAGCCCTAGGCTGCAGCATATCACAAAACTCCTTCACTGTACCAAAAGGAAAAGAGATAGGGGGAAATTGGAATTGTATTACTTGGCATTTATTATTATTCCTTGCAGCTTTCATGCAGCATTAGTGATTCAATTTGATTTACTAGTTGGGTCTGCCTATTGGATTATTAAATATATTAGGTGACAGTTTTGGAAAAAAGCTGCCATGTAACATAGTTTATAGGAAAATATTTGATCAATAACTATGAAAATGAATCGCAAAGAAGAAGAGACACGACATATGCCCACATGGTATGATAACAAGCACCAACAATAAACTTAATAATTTCTAGAAGATTCCAACGGAGAAGCCATCTGATGAGAATGAAATAGGATCAAGTGGTTTCAAGAATATTCATGGAAAAATCATTTGGTAAGAGATCAACAGGGAGACCAAGGAGCACATAGGTAACTTAAACTAAAACACTACGGGACAGGATGGGCGTAAATGGCTGGTTCAAATGGCTCTGAACAATATGGGACTTAACTTCTGAGCTCATCAGTCGCCTAGAACTTAGAACTACTTAAACCTAACTAACCTAAAGACATCACACACATCCATGCCCGAGTCAGGATTCGAACCTGCGACCGTAGCGGTCTCGCGGTTCCGGACTGTAGCCCCTAGAACCGCTCGGCCACTCCGGCCGGCTGGGCGTAAATGACTGGTGGGAAGTAGCACAAGGTAGAAGCATTTGGAGACAATATGTGAGAGCTGCACTGGAGCTTCGAGTTCTAGAGAAACCAAGAAGAAGATGATGAAGAAGAAGAACAGTGACATAAAGATGTTAATTGCTCTTTAGTTATATGTTGTAACTGGTATTCAATAACTAAGAATTAAATCCAACACTTTATGAAAATAAATGAGTGCAGAATAATATTAATTATTAAACACTACTTTCAAATGCAATTGTACTACAATTGATACTCTAATATTAACCAAAGCCGGCCGGAGTGGCCAAGCGGTTCTAGGCGCTACACTCTGGAACCGCGCGACCGCTACGGCCGCAGGTTCGAATCCTGCCTCGGGCATGGATGTGTGTGATGTCCTTAGGTTAGTTAGGTTTAATTAGTTCTAAGTTCTAGGCGACTGATGACCTCAGAAGTTAAGTCGCATAGTGCTCAGAGCCATTTGAACCATTTGTTATTATTGTAGTATTATGGGACTGCTTATACACTGCAAAAAAGAGTTAAGGGGTCACATTTTCGAAACCCCGAAACTGCCTCCCATTCCGAAGCATAAATTTTAAGTTTTGTCGGAGGCGCCTACGACCTTCCTCTGTGCTGGTACGGAAGCTTGGCGCCCGGAGTTGTCACCCTCGGGCTGGGCGATGCATCAAACAACAAGAGGTCTACACATGCAATAAACTTTCATGTGAACTGTAAGTGGGATTAGCACCAAAAATTTCAGCACACTTCTGCCCCACGCCACCGTGAATGGTATCAGCAGTGTCAAAGATTCTCAAAAAGCATCTTGCACTGTGAACTGTCGTTTTCTATCGCGAAATGGTTTGAATCCACGCCCAAGGGAAAGGAATCGTTTTATTGACGACCTTTATGCGACCTCCTGCAGACCTTCCGTGTCGGTTCTGAGCGGCCGTGTGTCAGAAATGTTTTCCTCGTCCGCAAATAATAAAATTGCATGATTTCAACGCTGGCTGTCACGGTTCCGACTACACGTGGGTAAGAAAAGTTGTGGCGACCTTCTCATCGTTTGACACGTTCGAAGTGGCGTTGGGCGGAATTTTGATAAAATTTGGTGTGAATGGGACATCACTCACCCACCTTAGAGCTCGTACGAAGTTCTGAGCTGTGGCCTGTTTTCCGCATGTCTGGAGACGTTGCTGTTTGTAGCGTCGCCGAAAGCAAGGGCGACGTCGCGGGCCGGCACGCTTTTGCGCCGTTGCAGAGGAACGTTGTATGCAACTTTGAGCCCAATTTCAAACTTATAGGTAGTAATGGGAGGCAATTACGGGGCTTCGCAAAAGAAATTCTTTAAAGTTGTTGTACAGTTTAATTACCCGACGGGATAACCGAGAGCGCTAACGGGACACTAGAAGGCAAGCCAGCCCCATAACGACTTCGTCTCGCAGACCATCGATTAGCCGCGCAGTAGAGTATTTGTACCAAAATACTGGCCAAAACTATTTTTGATAGGTTTAAACGTTAATTGTAGGCCTGTTCTTTTTTAACTTAATTGTAAATATAAATACAGCTAAACTACTTCATTGCCAATCTTAGAGAGGCACTGGGGATGACTCGGTATCCATTTGTTAGTTTGTCTGGCTTTCTTTCAATTTGTACCACGCTACTTTCCACAATTTCAGGACTTTTGGCTTGGAAATTTCAACGTACATTCATGAGATACCCTTAATATGCTTTATAGTTTTTAGTGGTGTTTTGATGACAAGAACGCTCCTGTTGGGGTAACCAAATGCCTCGTCACGTACATGTTTGTTCCATAAGTAGTTGGCTTACCACAATTCCTCGCATTTGTCTCCTTTTTTTAAATACTCTCTCAAACTAATTCAGTAATTCTAGCTATATGTGCAACGGTATTTCATGTTCTTTGTTACATAAACATGCATTGGGGTGTTTATGTTATTATGTGTAGTCTAGGTTAGCGCAGCTGTTACGTTTATTTGTTAATGATTCCGATCACTACAAGCATCTGGTAAAGTTTTTTCGACTTTGGCTCGTGATTTTGTTCATATATAAGATCGTGATATTTTGGGAACGAACGTATAAGACTAACTTTAATGTTTCTTTCCTCTCTATTTATTAAAAAAAGACATTGATTATGGATTCAAAAGATCACTAAATATGGATAAAGAGTTTTTTAGGTTCAGACGAGTTATACAGATTATGTTTTTAGTTTTAAGGTCGTTTGTAATCGAAACACACATGAGTTTTTCGATAAGGTAAATAAAAACAGTATATTATTTTAAAAAATTTATATTTACGTTGGGGAAATTTAGGAAAGTTATGGCTGTACTCCAGAATAGGTCCGACAAGCACCGACGCACATTGAAAATTGCTATATAAAATGACTAACGAACAAAAATATTGATAATAAAATTTTTCAATGTCGTTACTGTGTTATAGGTGTAAGTATCCCATGTTTTACATACAAGCTGTTACAATCCTTTAACATGTAGATATTCTTCAGTTTAAAACAATCATTTAGTGAAAACATAAAAAAAATTATTACCAAGGTAATACCTTAATCAAGAAAAAAATTCGCGACAGAAAAATTCTTCTTGGATTATTGCTAGGATCTAACAGACGCGCCTCAGACTCCTGATAATTTAGTTATGAACCCACCAGTTGGTCAGTTACTGTAAAATATAACTGCCATAATCGCTGGGGCAAACTTTAATTTTTGCAATTTTGGCCATGACTTTGGTACAAATACTCCACTGTGCGCCAGTCAACTCGGGTGTGGTATTTAGACCGTTTTGCACATCCAAATACGTAAATTCCGGGCTGATATACACGTCCCACCTTAGTACACACCACGCAAATGCTTCGAAAACGTCATCATACTTGCACAGGAGATCTATGCTGGAGACAGACAGATGGGGCACACAGATTCTCTTTCCGGACTGCGGAGTGAAGTAGTAGGAAGGGCATCCGGCACCGAATACCAAAACCGATATGCTGCCAAAGCGAATATGCCACAATTTTGATCCTGATAGAGAAACGGGAAAAGGCAAAAAGAGAATAGAAGAAGAAAAAGATGGGACTAATTATATACAGTTACCTGAGCCTGAGTTTAAATTTTATCAATAAAATGTTTGTACAGGTTATTAGTACATTATTCTATGACAAAATACGTTTAAATGAATTGGTATAATTAACCAAAGTTCTAGTATATGTTTAGAGCGAATACTAAGAGAGCGACACTGAAAGTGGTGAACAACCCATTGCTAGAGTTCCAATTCCAACAATGTAACAAAAACGAGTGCAGGACCGTAGCATACAGACTTTACACCACATGTTGCCATACTGTGCCGTCTCTCAAGTGAAGCACCTCCAAAATCGCCGAGAGCAATGCTTCCTTCCGACAGCGTACTATATTTGAAATCTTTGTTACAGAGGAAAACTGTACTGCTGGAATTCTCCTCGACTTCAACGTGGCGGAGATGTCTGCATGGGCAGCAGCAATGTTAGGAGATGAGTGAAACATTTTAATCTTGAAAACATGCGTATAAACGATAAGCCTCATAGCTGTCACCCTCGAGTGGCTTCCACGGAACGCTACACAGAAGGATTTTCTTGACCCTTCACAAAACGTGAAGGCTGCCCACTATACCGTATTTAGACATTTTAGAAGCTCTGTAGTGCACTGCGCGAGAAGTGCCCTGGGAAGGAGATTGTCCTGCAACAGGATAACGCTCGTCCTCATACTGCTCACGTCACTGTGAAGACCACGAATATTTGGGGGGGGGGGGGGGGGGAGGGGGGAACAAAAACACTTCCACATCTTTCCTACAGTCTGAACTCGGCACCCTCCGACTACCATCTTTTCGATTCTGTTAAGGAACAGACGTCAGGCCCACGCTACGAGACAATGGAGGATGTTTGGAAAGTAGCGCTTCGGTGTCTTCGGGAAGCTGTAACGGGTTTCCGCCGTCCGCTTGTGATAAAGAGTATGTATATGGAGATGATTTACTTCGTTTGGTTAAAAATAATTATTAAAAATTTCAAAACTTTACCTCAATTTTTTTCAGTATGGCCTTTGTATTTATATTACGAAGTAAGTGAAATATGTGTAATACTAAGAAATCTCGATACTGGACACGTAAAAGTAATGAAAACAGTGCCACCGGAATGTGAAAATTAAGGTCATCGTCGAATGTAGTCCCAGTGCTACACCGAAAAAATTATTTCGCTGTTTTGATTCGGTCACATAAATAATCACTTATTCTATAGTGTAGCTCATATTAGCGTGTTACAGCGTTTTCTAAACACATTATAACCTATAGTCACTAAAAAGAAACAGATATTATGATGCTGACACTGTGATAACTTTCTTTAAGCAGATGCTGCCGACCTTGAGGGAACATGCAGAAACGAAAACAAGTGACGCACTGAAATTACATGGTGTAAAATGTACGCTACAGTCGGGGATAGAGAGTTTAGTTCATTGGCTGAACTATGAAAACATAAAATCAGGATGTAGCATGTGTGGTATATAATGAGAACTGTACTACATATTAATTAAACACAGATATTTTCGCCTGATAGCAGCTAGATGACACGTGTTTGCATATCGTCGTATGCTTTTGGTTCATGTCTGAGTACAGATCTTTTAGTTGGCTTCAAAAAGAGTGAAAAAATGTCATTAAAGATTGCTGGTGTATTACAATATTCATATCTGATGATGAGAAGGACCTGTAGAGAGAAGCTGCAGCCGAATAATTCCTGTGCCCTATAGAACTTGGTAATATATATGCAGTTAATGAGTAGAAAGTGATGTATTCAATGAAATCATTATCATAGGATAATATTGTAATTGTGACGTTGATAAACTTAAGTTTTTACAAAAGAATTGAGTTCAGAATCTTGTAAGGCTACTACTTTTAGGTAAATATGATCTTGATGGTGTATAGTCTTCGTTATATCTAGCATTGGCATTTATTTCGCTGTTAAAATTGGTCGTTGAGGTGCGTATGGCCAGTGGTTTGCTGGTGATCTAGGTGCAGGGTCAAAATTATACAAATGGTGTAGGATCCTAAACTGAGGATTTCGATATCAGCAACGATTCTTCGGAACTGAGCAGTGTTTGTGAGATAGTTGTTTGTGGACTAATTATGTTTTGTAACAAACAACTGCTCACGCGTCGAAATGCTGGCGCTAACTTTAAAAGCAAGAAACCACCGTCTGCAATGTATCCCCGCTGCAACTTTGCACACTGTCCAGTTGACATGTGGTTGTCGAAGATGGAGTATTACTCGTTACAGGAATTTGTAGACACGCGTTTAAATTATTGTACTGGAAAGTTGAACGAATGAATCACGCGAAAAGCGGCATGCTAATTGACAGGAATGTATGGTCTTGGATACAGTTCATACGAAACTGAGTCGTTCAAGCTATAGACGGATGGCCAATTTGAGAATATAGTGCTAGATCGTATGCAAGAAGATGCAGCAATAGACATCCGTCAACTGGTCAGGAAAATACAACGTGAGGACCAATCACATTATTCCTGCATCATTGGACTCCCAACATAATGAAATTAAGTTCACAGTGTAGATGGTAAGCTCATCAATAAATTTTATGGAGGCTAAAATAGACATGATCACAAGGTAAGATTTCCTTTGTATCTACAGAAAAACAACCGCTCTCATTACCCATATAGTCATGAATATAGAGATTTCCGTTCGATAGTGCGTTGCCTAACATCACTCTCATTATGTGAATCTACTTTTCGCACCGAATTGCAAACAAAGTTATCGCTTTCAGTAACGGGTTGTAACTCTGAACTGAGCGATAATTTTGTACGAAAAAGGTAAATGCATAAAGTAACGCCATTACTGCGTGTTGACCAACATGAACCAGATAGCAGTAACAAAAACTATCGAATATGATGGCAAGATTTCTAATACCCTCACAAAATCTTAGTGTCGCAATCGCATAACTACATTTCGCAATAACAAGCATAGTTAAATTGTCATTCAAGAGAAAAGACAAAATTAATGACAAGTAGGTTATCGAGCAACGAGGGTAACTAGAGACAAGGAGGCTAGGAAAGACGTATTCAAAGCGGAACTTTTGTTAACAAATAACTGTTCGTATGATGTACATCGTGGTGTTTTACATAGTATCAAGGGAAGCAGAAAATTCATTACTGGAAATACTTTAAATAAATAAACATAACACACAGAAAGCCAGCTTAGTTTTAAATGGCCAAACACAATTTATTTTTTGCCCTCTGTTAAATTAGGTTGTAGTTATGCAAACATGAGATTATCATTGAAATTATTTTTTGAGTTTTTTTAAATGTAGTCTAACAAAGTAGATTTAATTTTTCCATTTTTGTCAAATTTAACGATTTCTTTCCTTCAGAAGCGCTAAGCATGCAATAAATTATTGTTTCTTTATCAGTAGTATTTGTGTCACACGTCATTTTATCAGCGTTTGCAACATTCAGTTGCCAACTGACGATGGCCAAAGAAGCCGAAAACCGACTCGTGATCAAACAAATAACATTTTGCAGAAAATCAGTAATATGTTTCCTATTTAATATTAATGTCACATTCTGCCAGTCACGTACTATACAGTCACTTAAATAATAATTTCCGACAATTAGTCCCTTATATCAAGAACAGTATATAATTATTCATTGTTGTATAATTTTGGCCGAATAAGTTTCACGAAAAAATGAAACTGCCATCTTACACAACTTATTCATATCCTTCAGAGCGTAAGATAATTGGTGATTTGAAGACGTTTGATTGAAGACAAAAGAATAGTTCACTTGTGTGGTAGGATCATCGGGTTTCAGTCATCTGTAACACATTCCGACCCCTTTAGTAGTTTATTACTCTGGATGACCGATTGACAGACTTATTTTTGTTTTTCATGAGCCACTGTCCACTTTGCGACTGAAGAGCACTGCTGATGCATTTGAAGGCAACTCATGAAAGCTGGACGGGTTGTTGTAGAACAACATCTGGCTCTTTTCACTCATATATTCCAGTTGACTGGAAATTGTGCAGAAGGGCTTCTAAGTCGCAAAATTTGGGAAGCGATTTCCAGTTACGGCATTCGCTCGATGACCAACGAGAACCTCCCGAAAATCTTGGTCGGAACCAGGGCACTGGCCTACGTTTAATTTATTTCATTGACCATGTTGTTCATTGTCCCAAGCAAAAAAAAGTGTGTGTGTGTGTATGTGTGGGGGGGGGGGGGTGTATGTCTATACAAGGCTGAAAAAGTAACTGCGCAATAGGAGAACAAAAACAATAATAACCCGCCATGATGCAGCAGTTGCCATTGTTCATAAATCTGCTGTATGAACGAACGCAGGCACTCAATTGGATGCTACGCTGCTTGTGTGCATGCTGTTTCCCATTTTCCAGAATGTGAAAATACATATTCACCGATGCGTAGACGCCAAAATCATTTCTGAGACGCAATACGTTGCATTACGAGGTAGATAGTGGATGAGAAATTTTCCTGCGCCTCCTCATGCTTTACAGGCATTGTAAGAGAAGAAAAAGCATTCCTTCTGAAAACAAAAAATCAACAGAGAAGGCGTATTCTGCATGATACTGATTGCAGCGATGGAAGGGGGTGAGATGGTGGGAGTGGGGATTGGCAAAGCTGTATACAAACTGTGGTTCCTTGAGACCTCTCTCTCCCTCCCTCCCTCCCTCTCTCTCTCTTTTTCTCTCCGTCCCCCCTCTCTCTCTTTCTCTTTTATTAAACAAAGACTGGTTTCTCCTCTGCCTGCTTCGCAGACCTTGTCCATCAGATGTAGAAATTTCATTACAGACTCCAAACTGTACTCAGTTGTTTGTGTATACAAAGTGGCGTTATGCGAGGATTCAAAGACAAAAATATTTCCCTGTGAAGACGAACGCTATGGAAAACTTTTTCTTTGTGGTCGGAGAGCATCCCGCGGTTGCTTGTTTTCGTCGGATCGTCGTGTATTTTGAACAGAGTGCCGGTAGCAATCCGGTACAATAGAATAAAAATATAGGTATAGCTCTGCTTCATCGCAAGCTTATAATCAATTTTTCAACGAATTAACAATGCTCCTGTAAACTTCTATTACAGTCAGATAATAGGTTAATGAAACCAGCTAACAACAGAATTTTTAATTTATATTTTCGAGACACTTGATGTTTTAGTCTCCCGTACGGAGAAATGACGTATTTCCCTAAAGTCATTCGCGTTCACATATTGCTCAAAGCCATGCTGATGAAATTCAGTAATAACGAAAGAGTTGGAAGAAATTTCCCTTTAGTAACAGAAATGCAGTAGTTATGCCTTAAAGTTAACAATGGCCATAAGTAAAACTACTCTGGGTGTGTGATCTCGTTATGGTGAGCAATGAAAATCGATGTTACGGCCTCTTTTCGGTGGAGTGGTGGTGGTGGTGGTGGTGGTGGGTAGTGTTTAACGTCCCGTCGACAACGAGGTCATTAGAGACGGAGCGCAAGCTCGGGTTAGGGAAGGATTGGGAAGGAAATCGGCCGTGCCCTTTCAAAGGAACCATCCCGGTATTTGCCTGAAACGATTTAGGGAAATCACGGAAAACCTAAATCAGGATGGCCGGAGACGGGATTGAACCGTCGTCCTCCCGAATGCGAGTCCAGTGTGCTAACCACTGCGCCACCTCGCTCGGTTCGGTGGAGTAATTGTCAGGTTCAAACTGATGAAGACAAGTTGCAGCACTAGCCGGTATGTCCCTTTTCTTTTTACATCACAACGCAGTCTCACATCCACACGAATTTTACCGAATCGGATCCCGACGCGGAAACCTAGGCTCATACAAAGCAATTTGCTTGTAACGTGTTACTCGCGTTTGAATACTCGTTGTGTATACATTTGGGAGAAGTTTAAAAGCGGACCATAACACTAAACACAATTGCTATCATTCACAGTACATGAGACATCCATAGATAACACACTGGAAAAGAGCTCCCTGGGAAAGGAAACAAATGGATTAAAATCTTTTTCCAGTGCACGAGTTTAAAGTGCTATGAATAAGTGTGTTGTGTTCGCTTCACCTGGGTGATAAGTTATTGATGAGGCCAGTAGGAAAGCTCAGGATCCAATGTTCAGCCTGTTGGAGATTGATGTAATTAGGGTTTGTTGCATCCTTTCCAGAAGTGCAGCAGAAATGACGCAGTATGATTCCGCAATCTCTGACCATACAGATGAGAATATTATTTAAGAGAGCCATGATGCAGTGTCTGTATCTTATTTATACTGTTTGCTAGAGTTTTAGAATTACATAGCATTGCAGTAGTAGCCTTATGAGCGACAGCTGTAACTAGTCACGAAATAATAAACAGTAGCAGGAACGGAGAACCAAGTAATATGCAAATAATGACTTAGATACGGACTACAGACATTATAGGAGGATTCCAATCACTCGCCGTCGATATGACGATAAAGCACCCAGTCACATAAAGGAAATGCCTTCCTGTTGGAAACACTGTGTATTCTTTATTGTTTCTCATTTTTTATCTCCTCACGAATGATGATGGGATGGCGACGATGTAATGCATAGTTCTTTAGCTTCAATCATATTTGTTGATTAGAAATGGTTCTGTATTAAACAAGATGAAATACGCAGTTTTTAAAACTAATGAAACGACGATTACTCACTGACATTTTTTAACAGAATTGCGAAACTGTGAAGGATGTAATTGCGTACAAGAGGGAGCTGCATCGCAATGGAATAATTTGAGAAATGAGAGTTCCAGTGATTCTGGTGGTGTAAGGTGTGAGTAATCAGTGGAGCAGGAGGGTTGGTATCTAAGAATGAGTGTAAGGTGGGTGGTTGGGTGGTGGTTATAGATGAAACTAACATAAGATTGGATGAACGTCATGGTCATGAGGAGGTAAGAGTGGGACAGGATGAGAAGTTTATAAATGAAACTTCCTGGCAGATTAAAACTGTGTGCCGATCTGAGACTCGAACTCGGGACCTTTGCCTTTCGCGGGCAAGTGCTGTACCAGCTGACCTACACAAGAACGACTCACTACCCACTCTCACAGCTTTCATTTCGCCAGTACCTCGTCTCCTACCTCCCAAACTTCACAGAAGCTCTTCTTCTCTTCGTAGAAGAGCTTCTGTGAAGTTTGGAAGGTTGGAGACGAGGTACTGGTGGAATCAAAGCTGTGAGGACGAATCGTGCGTCGTGCTGGGGTAGCTCAGTTGGTAGAGCACTTGCCCGCGAAAGGCAAAGGTCCCGAGTTCGAGTCTCAGACCGGCACACAGTTTTAATCTGCAAGGAAGTTTCATGTCATCGCACACTCCGCTGCAGAGTGAAAATCTCATTCTGGAAGTTTAAAAATGCTTTGGATGTCTTTCCATCAAATAAGGCAGAACGGACAGATAATATTCCTTTAGAATTTCTGAAACCATTCGGGGAAGTGGCAACTAAGTGAACATTCAGTTTGGTTTGTAGGATCTATGAGCCTGAAGATATACCACCAGATTTTCGGAAAACTGTCACTCACACAACGCGGAAGGTAGCAAGTGCAGTTAAGTCCGAGAAGTATAGGAGGGGTACATGTCATAGGGGATTTCATTACCGGATGAGGATGTGTTAAAACCATGAAGGCTGAGAACGTGGAGAATGTGCTGGAGAATTTTCATGGGATATGTTTGGCTTTAGGAAAGGTAAAGACACCAGACAGGTAATTTCGACTTTTCGCTTGATACTGAATGGAAGGCAACAGAATAGTCAATCGGACTGTTCAGTGTGTGTAAACCTAGTTCAATAGGAGTAATGGAACTTTAAGAGTTCACTTAACAGGCATTGTACCCGTGGTAGCTGTGGATAGCGCCTTGGGCCAGAAGTTAAAACCTTTGTGAGTCAAACGTTCGAAACCAGTCACTGATTATATTTTGAACAAAAATCGTCAACAGTGGCGGCCTAAGACTCCCAGCATAACGAGTTACACTAATTCTGCCAACGATCTTGTCACTGAAGGCAAACGAGCGGGCAGAGTTCAGGGCAACTTTTGGAACTTAGGTTTGAAATCGGTCCCTAAAAGGCAGAAATATCAGCATGATCAACGACACGAGGATGCAGAGGCAATGTAAACCACTGCCTTAAAAGCACATAATTTCTATACACAGGATATGTGGCCTGTAAGCGAAAAAGTATCGTGATGATATCTCCATTGGCAGAAGTACCGGATTTGTCCCTCATTGTGATTTCCAGTAGAGGATTGCCAATGGGGAGGTAACCATAAAAAAGATTGAACAATTAACAGAAAGGCAGTATACTACCAACCGGAGCGTGGGATTACAGACCTCTGAACGTGGCGAGAAATCTAGAAAATCGGAAAAGGAAAATGTAGAGTCTCAGTTTAGAGGTAATGGGCTTCAGTGAAGTGAAATGGGAAGAAAATAACAATTTCTGGTCCGACGAATAATATTAAAAGCAATAGAAAATGGTATAACGACAATCAAATTCGTTATGAATAGGAAAATAGGACGGAGAGTGAGTTACAGTGAACAGATGAGTGACAGAATTGTTCTCTGTTGTGTCTAGACAAGACAGCCTAGACACAATGAGAGGAAGCCGAAAGGCACGCGCTTAAACTCACGCAGGCTGTCGTGAGGTCTGAAACAGGATACGTAATGAATGCTATAAAGAAAAGTACGTAGATTCTGGAATACTTAACTTTAATCCATAATTGTAGAACATCGCTCTTGATGATACATGCTTCATATAATAAATATCAATTGAATACGGCGCCTTGCTAGGTCGTAGCAATTGACTTAGCTGAAGGCTATGCTAACTATCGTCTCGGCAAATGAGAGCGTATTTGTCAGTGTGGCTTCGCTAGCAAAGTCTGCTGTACAACTGGGGCGAGTGCCAGGACGTCTCTCTAGACCTGCCGTGTGTTGGCGCTCGGTCTGCAATTACTGACAGTGGCGACACGCGGGTCCGGCGTATACTAATGGACCGCGGCCGATTTGAAGGCTACCACCTAGCAAGTGTGGTGTCTGGCGGTGACACCACATTCTCACGAGAATCGACAATAATTCAGTGCAACAAAAATTTTCATATGTTGATGCCAACGTCACAAGCAGAAGATGAAGACACAGGCAAAGCAGGTGAGGATACTGAACGGGGAATTTAGTATGTAAAACGAGACGATAATCTAATAATCATGGGGGGCTGGAACGCATTAGTAAAGAACTGAGGAAAGGTTGATGGGTGATTGTCGGCTTGATAGTAGGAATGACAGAAGAGAGTAACTGAATTCTGCAATAAATTTCAGGTAGTAACAGCGAATACACTCTCAGAATATCACAAAGGGGGAAGGAGGTATACTTGAAGAGCGAATGGAAATACGGGAAGATTGTAGCTGGATTTCTTCATTGTCAGACAGAGAAATCAAGATCAGATATTGGATTGTAAAGCGCACCCAGGAGCAGATATCGACTCGGGTGACAATTTCGTAACGGCGGGAGGGGTCTGAAGTTTTGAGAGACTCGTATTGAAGAATCTACGTGGAAAGAAATAGGATACAGAAGTACTGAGGAGTGATGAAATTCGTTTGGAAACGACTGAGGCCACAGATACTTCTGTGATCATGAATACGACAGTAACCGATTCAGCTGAAGAAGTGTGGGCATTTCTAAAAAGAGCAGTCACAGAAGTTAGAGGGACAAAGGTGCAAGGCAGGTAATTACAAAGAAACCTTTAATTATAGAAGAAATAAATTGATCGACGAAAGAAGGAAGCACAAAAACGTTCTGGGAAATTCATGAATATAGAAATATAGGCCATTTAGCAACGAAATAAGTAGGAATTGCAGGGAAGCCAAGACGAAATGCCTGAGGGAAAAAATGTGAAGAAGTCGAAACAAAATGGTCGTTGGAAACACTGATTCAGCATATAGAAAAGTCAAAACAACCTTCGTTGACTTCAAAAGCAGGGGCGCAACAATAAGAGTGCTATGGGAGTTCCGATGTTAAGTGCAGAGGAGAGTATGAATAAGTGGAAAGAGTACACTAAAGGCCTCTACAAGGGCGGAAGGCCTACTTGATGAATGTGATCGAGTAAGAAATAGAACTCGATACTGAAGACGGAGTGGATCAAGTATTGGAGATCGAGTTTAATAAAGCTTTGGAAAACGTGCCACAAAGTAAGGTAGCAAGAACAGATAACACCCCTTCAGAATTTCTGAAATCATTGGGAGAAGGTCCGAGCTCGTGGCCCTGCGGTAGCGTTCTCGCGTCCCGCTCCCGGGTTCCCGGGTTCGATTCCCGGTGGGGTCAGGTATTTTCTCTGCCTCGTGATGACTGGGTGTTGTGTGATGTCCTTAGGTTAGTTAGGTTTAAGTAGTTCTAAGTTCTAGGGGACTGATGACCATAGATGTTAAGTCCCATAGTGCTCAGAGCCAGTGACAACTAAGAGAACAATCAGTTTGGTTTGTAGAAGATATGAGCCTAAAACTTTTCGGAATACTGTCACCCTCTCAATCCGGAAGATAGCAAGGGCAGATAAGCACGAGAATTATCGCACTATCAGCTCAGAGCCTCATGCATCCATGTTGTCGACAATAACAATATATGGAAGAACGAAAATGGAAGTTGAGTATCTGTTAGACGATGGTCGGTTTGGATTTTGGAAATGTAATGACACCGGAGAGGCAGTTTTGAAGTTGTGCTTGATAATGGAAGCAAGCTTTAAGAAAAATCGAAACATGTTCATAAGATTTGTCTACCGAGAGAAAGGGTTCAGCAACATAAAATGATGCGAGGCGCAAGATGTTCAAGATTCTGGGACATATAGGAATACGTTACAGGTAAAGACGAAGGATACGCTCTATGGCTATATACTGCCTAGTCACATTAATGCGACCACCTGTCAAAAGCCTGCTTAACCATTTTTTGCAGCGTTGACCGCTGCGAGACGAGCAGCAAAGAGTCAATGAGGTTCTGGAAGGTACCAACAGGGATGTGGACTCCAGTGCGCTAGGTTTTCTCGATTACCGATCCATGGCACGAACAACTCGCTCGAGATTGTCCGACGGATCTCACTATATTAATCCATATCACATATTCAATAGAGGACGGGTGAAGACCAACCTAATTGCTGTCGTAATTTCGACCTAAGTATGACTCGAGTCTTCATACAGCGGTCTCAAAATCATTATACATTTAAATGCTCGAAAAATATGTATAAGTTCGACTCAGTTCATAATTGTTCGTAGCTAAGGCAGAGTGCCAATGACATGAACTGCAAAACAATTCAAGGTGTCGTGACACATATTATTTCTTCTGCGGGGTTTGCCTATTCTGTTCTTTAGTTACCCCTTCTTATTTTGTGGATGGGTGGTTGGTGACCTTGGCATTTACTCTAGTGTGGAGGGAAACCTCCCTAAAGCCGCAAAGCTTGCGTTCTTGCTTAATATTCTTTTATTTTTGGTGTTTTTTTCATCTTGTGTTCAATCTTGTATTTCATCATTTGTTACACTATCCTCAGGACAATACAGCTGCCCATTATCATTGACGTTACGTGGGATTCCTCTTAATTGGGAGAAACAACTAATATAATGGTTTAGAAGTCCTACTTACGACGTTTTATTTTTATGTGATATCTTAAAATTAACGACGCCAAAAGATGTGCTCTGAGAAGTTAATGATTTGTTATAATATGTTTGGATGGTTCTCCCATAATCATAATCGAAGTGACAGCAATTTTCACGTAATTTAGACAATGATAAGTGTTAGTGAGCTATGCCTTGAACATTTACAGCGTAATATAAGTGGTACATCAGTCGTATATGAAATGAGCTGCTCTGTCTGCTGGGGTCCGGCAAACTTACGCAGCTCTGACTGACTTTGAATTATGGGCAAATCTATGCCAAATCCGTTTAGTAAAGCAAAAACGGCAATTATACGGTGAAAACCTACAGTCAAAATGTTTTCATAACGTATGGTTTGGTTTTAAAACACTTGCTGCTATGCTGTTTGTATCTCCATTTTGTGTAATTAGTTGCGCCGACTTCAACTGATCACTTAATTCAGACGCTTCTTATCGGCTAAGTAAGTGCATAAACAAAAATGAGAAGTTCATACAACTCGCTTCGATTTGTTTGGTAGGTCGATCGTCTATGTGGCTTAATTAGTATAGTTCGTATTACTGTGCACTTACCGAAAAAGGTGTTACCGAAAATTTTTCCACCAAATAACAAATAAATACTTAACTTACACATTCAGTCTCTACATCTAAGAAATCGCCACATTGAGCTCTTTAATTTGGTGTATAGTGCTCTACAGTATGCTTGGTGTTCTATGCTCCACGTTCGTAAACGCGCACCATGATGACTGTCTTTATGCAAACTGATGTCACTGCTGTGCTCCTTCCACTACCGCCATGCTCTGGTGCCATGCCGATCAGACTCCTGTCAAACGTCTGTCCTTCACCTTCAGTACGGAAGCGAGAATGGAGGATGGAGGACATACACAGGGACTGCGGGTAGGTGGCGGTAGTCGGGAATGTAGGTCGGCCGAGAGGCGTGTCCAGATAGTTGGCGCGTTTGCTGTAAACACTGTGTCTGACTGGGGCAGTGGTTAACACAACTGCCTAGTATGCAGGAGATCCTGGGTTCGAATCCCGGTCCGATACACATTTTCACTCGCTGCCGCTGATTCCGCATGAGGTCCCGATGCAGCTGACATCAATAGTCCCTTTCCTTCCCTTTCTTATTCCTCCACCCGCCTCTGCTTTCAGTTTGCATAGTAGTGTAGCAAAGTCAGCATGTGTGACATGTCACTGATATCTTATCATCCAAACATGTAAAAAATCTGTAATTATGAAAACCTTAAATCTATTTAGAACAGCATGTTCTCGTACCAACAATAGACAAAAATCCATTAATTATTCTGTAGCGAATGTACGTCGGTGTAAAAACTTGTGGATAAAAGAAAAGTATGCTGCGCTAAATTACAAGTTCTTTCGATGTCTACACTCAAACAGATTAAGATGATCAAATAAGTAGAATGTCAAAATTTACGAACATCATGACACATCTCGGCATCAAGTGAATATCGTTTTGTTGAATCCTCCCTACTCGTCAAATATGGGATGCCTAAGAAACCTGCTTTCTCCGATTACGAGACAACTATTCAAGCGAATCCTTTTAATGAATTTTATTACAAAAGGAAATGATTACAATACTTAACTTTGAGCAAGCAAAGGGCGACAGACAAAATAAACAATGTTCTTCAGTATACAGAATTCCGAAGTCGCTGGTCTTCAAGTGCCTAATCTTGATGCTGCTGTAGAAGTGGGCCACAACCAGTCGGAGCGGCGCTTATGTCCTCTCCGCCTAGAGGCCGCTGCCGTCGCATTGTCGTCCTGGAGAGGGGACGGGCAGTGTGCAATTGGCTGACGTCTTCACACCCTTCTCTGCTCTCTCGTTCCCGACTGGTGTGCCGGCGCTTAACTTTACGCCAAAACACATTTAGTAATAGTCTGCATGTTTTTATTATGTGTCTTTGAATTTTACTCAAATTACGAACCTCTGAATTTACCTCTCACTCATGCTATGCAGCGCACAGTAGACTGTAAAATGCTAGCACCCACATCTGATGCGCGTCTTCCTCTGGTGACGGTAGTTGCAGTGCAACCACGATTGCTGCAACCCACCTTGTTAGCCAGATCATCCAGTAGCAATGAATCAAAAATGACCTCTAAACGACTCGCAGATCAAATTCATTTAACAAAGAAATCATCATGCTATCCAAACAATGAAATTACAATCGCTCTGTTGAGGAACACAACGTTACAGTTTTTACTTCTTTTTCGCTGACTCGCATCTTCACAACGAAAGAACAACGATCACAACACTGCTTGCATAAGTAACTGAATCACATCCCAGGCAGTGTCTCCGCAAACGTAAATCTTGTGTGATAACTTACGCAACAGCTATTATTAGACAACAGTGACTGGAGATAAAGTGTCCATACTACAGCTTTATACTAACACAAATAGACGATCACTGGAAAGCTAGCACAACCTCCATGCACCGAACGTAACATGTGGGTGAACCTCTTAATTTACACAGTAAGGTAACATCTATTGTCTATTCCACGTGGTATAGAGTACAACAGGTAGTTGCAAATAGTGTTTATTGCAAATTCAGATTTCGTTTACTGTGTGGCAATCTTGAGAGCACCAAATGAAAGTTAAAAAATTAGAACCACTTATATGAATTGATAAGCCAAAACATTATGACCACTGCCCACCGCGACGCTGAATGCCGCCTGGTGGCTTTGCGGGCAGGTGACGCGGTGAGAAATGTTCAAATGTGTGTGAATTCCTGTGGGGCCAAACTGCTGAGGTCATCGGTCCCTAGATTTACACACTACTTAAACTAACTTACGCTAAAGACAATACACACACACCCAATCCCGAGGGAGGACTCGAACCTCCGGCGGGAGTGGCCGCCCGATTCGTGACATGGTGCCTCTAACCAAGCGGCCACTCCGCGCGGCTGTCCCGGTAAGAAAAGTATGTAAGGGGAACAGACGCGGACAGGGGGATCACGCCAGTGGAGGTATGGACTGCAAGTGGGAAAATCCATTGATAAGCGACATTGACAAAGGGAAGATTATTTATTACGCAGAACCTGCGAACCTGGTCGAATATTCAAGTGCTACTGCCTTAAGCATCTACGGAAAGGGGTAGAAGGGCAGTGAACCTAGCACTAGGCACTAAATGGTTGGACGTCCACGACTCTTCACAAAACGTGGGGTTCAGAGTCTTGACTGCCCTGCAAAGTAGGCTAGATGGTGATCTGTGGCAACTCTGCCGACAGAGCACAATGCTGGTGCCAGCACAAGTGTTTTGGAGTACACCGTTCATCTGCACGTGGAGCACCGTAGCGGACCACCCCTACGTGTTTACATGTTGACCCAACGACATCGTCAAATTGATGCGATCAATGGAAACATGTCGGCTCTTCGGGTGAATCACATATTTGCTACATCAGGTCGATGGTCGTCTACACAAACGCTATCATCAAGGGGAATGGTGGCTCTAAATGTGCAGCGCGCCACAGACACAGGCTGGCGGAAGCAATATTAAGCTATGGGAGATATTCTTCTGCGCTTGCATGGGATCTGTGGTAGTAATCGAAGACACACAGACAGCTGCGAACCACCTGATCCCTTCATGCTTGACGTCTTTCCCTATGGCGATGTCATATTTCAGCAGTATGAATGCCAGTGTCTCAGAGCCAGAACCACGCTACAATGGTTTGAGGAGCATTCTTAGTGAACTCATGTCGATGTCCTGGCGACTAAATTCGCCTGATGTGAGCCCTATGGAACCCGTCTGGGTCGCTATCGACGCTATCACCGCGCACACAAATCAGCCGACCGTTTTTTACGTGAATTACACGATCCGTGCGTAAACATCTAATGCCGCACACCTCCACAAAACTGCCAACAAACTGTCGGATCCGCGATACGCAGAATCAGGGATGTATTTCGTTCCAAGGACGGACAAACAAGATATTAAACATGTGGTCATAATGTTTTGGCTGATCAGTGTATGCATATGGCCCCAACTGGAGTATCCATGTCAAAGGTTGAGTGACCAAACATTATTTGTGGCTGATTGCTGAGCTCTTTATCAACTGAAATAAATACTGGGCACATCAGTTCTCACATGGAATCATACCTTACCTATTAGCTATGCACGGGGTTGAACTATTCGCTGTCCTTCTGGAGCACCTTTCAATCAATCAATGATGGAAATAGAAGATAGGTTCAAGAGTGGAATTACAGTTCAGTTTGAAATAATATCTCTGATAAGGATCACTGATAACATCGCTACCATCAGTGAAAATGTAGAAGAATTACATGACATGTTGAATGGAATGAACAGTCTAATGTGGAAAGAACATGGATTGAGAGTGAACCTAAAACTGAGAAACATAATGAGGAGTAGGAGAAATGAGATAAGCGATAAACGTAATATCAGATTGGGGTCAATATGTAGACTGAGTTAAGGAATTCTGCTACCTTGGAAGCGAAGTAATACGATTAGTGAAGCAAGGAGGGCATAGAAAGCAGACTGGCACAGGGGAAGAGCATATTTTGCCCAATTTGCTGGTATGGAATGCAGCCTTAATATGAGGAAGCAATTTCTATGAATGTACGAGGGGTGTTCAAAAGGAAAGGTATGAAGTGACGCTAAGAGTACAATTGAAGTCTTCATTCAAAAATAATCACCAGACGCCTGAGCACAAATATCACATTACTTCGCTAGCCAAACAATTCCCTGTTTCCAAGTGGAAGGACGATATGTCCGGGCTGTAGGGCGGATAATCAAGCTACTCCCACTTGAACTTGCCATTACACTTTGTGTGACATTGGAAACGTGTGGACGCATATTATCGTGGAGCAGCATCAGTCCCTCTTTCATAGCCTAGGTCTTTTGCTCTTGATGGACTTACGTAGAGTACAGAGTATCTCACAGCGCAGTTCACTGTTAATGATTTTTCCGTGCTCGAGGAATTCGATGAGTATCGAAACTCTGACATCGAAGATGGTGAGCATCGCCTTGCATGGGCCGGCCGGTGTGGCCGAGCTGTTCTAGGCGCTTCAGTTTGGAACCGCGCGACCGCTACGTTCGCAGGTTCGAATCCTGCCTCGGGCATGGATGTGTGTGATATCTGTAGTTTGGTTAGGTTTAAGTAGTTCTAAGTTCTAGGGGACTGATGACCTCAGGAGTTAAGTCTCATAGTGCTCAGAGCCATTTGAACAATTTCGCCTTGCATGCTGAAGGAACAGCTCTGAATTGTTTAGGGCTAGGTGATGACGATATGTTTGCGTCCGCAGATGTCTCACCACGTAACACCATAACGTCATATGCAAATTTCAGCCAGTTTATTGGTTATGACATTTCGTACCTTTTCATTTGAACACTCCTTGTATGTTTGGAGCACAGCATTGTGTCGTAGTGATTTCTCCACAGAATCGGCGAAGAAATGAACATAAGGAAAATAGTTACAAGTAGAAGGGACAGAATGACAGGCCATTTTCGTTACATCAAGGAATAACGTTCTTGATACTAGACAGAGCTGTAGGGGATAAAAACTGTAGGGGAAGACAGAGATTGGAATACATCCATCAAATAATAGGGGATGGTGGGTGTAAGTGCTACTCTAAGGTGAAGAGAGGAATTCGTGGCGGGTACCAAGTGAGGTGGCGCAGTGGTTAGGACACTGGATTCGCTTTCATGAGGACGATGTTTCAAATTCGAGTCCGAACATTCTGGCTTAGGTCTTCTCTGAGTTTCTTAAATGGCTCCAGTCAAATGCTTCCATGGTTTCTTTCAAAGGTTGCGACGCCCCATCCAGATTTATCCTAATATGGATGCGTATCCACCTATAACTGACCGTGAACGGTGTTCGGACTCGTTTGTGAGCGGACACTCGCACGTAGTAAGTAATTAGCATTTACTTTACTGATGTCTCTCTAGGATGCAGAACTAGTATCTTACTACACAAATGGAAATTTAGTGAAAGGAACCAACAAACTAAGGTTTATTTTAAAGCACTGAAGAGGAGAGCATGAATATTAACGGGCAACACTTTCACATGACGATATTACACTGCACATGATCAACCTGAACACCTTATATATACTGAGTTAATTAGCGGATAAATGATTACTTTCATCTGCACAAAACACCTCTATAGTAAACCTGATACACTTATAAACAAATGTACTGTGAAGTAATCAGTGAACATAACCTGCTAAGCATTCAAGATGCTTAGCTACTGTGGTGGTGCTTTTATTAGTAGTGTAAGTAGTAATCATTACTTTCGTAGCGCGGGATTAGCCGTGCGGCCTAAGGCGCTGCTGTCATGGACTGGTCCCGGCAGAGGTCCGAGTCCTCCCTCGGGCATGGGTGTGTGTGTTTGTCCTTAGGATAATTTAGGTTAAGTAGTGTGTAAGCTTAGGGAATGATGACCTTAGCAGTTAAGTCACATAAGATTTCACTCACATTTGAACATTTTGAACTTTCGTATTGCGTTGCAATATCTAATCATTCTGTATGGAAATGTGTTTTGTATTATTATTAAAACATTACACTTTATGTCGAAACAAGACTACAATGATGTGATTACATTTTCATTAAACAAAGAAACACTATATCCTGCACTTTAACAATTTGGAAATTACTTTCGTCACGCGCAAAAGAAAAATATGAAATCGTGTAGACTGAAATGCCACCACAGTAATTTTCTGTTGTAAGTAAGAAAAGTTCCACAGTACCTTTTGGTGTCGTCTTCTGCAACACTGATTCCAATATGTAGTAATATTTATAATAACATTACTCGTAAAATTCTTTGGTAACACTACTCAATGACGCCAGAAATTAAGAACACGTTATATTTATCACCAGCTTACATATCTTTTCAAACAGAGAGAGATGAGGTCACGACTTCTACATTACACTAACTGCACCAATAAGAATATACTTTAGTCTTTTCACAGGTGGTGAGCACTGTTTGTAGCTACAGCACGATGAATTTGCAGCTTTTAATTGTGGCTTGGATACTTTCCATCGTCATACGTGGCTAGCACAATAGATCTTGCTACAACGTTATGCATGCCGTAAGCCAGCATACCAGAACTTGAAACTGGCTCACAAAAGTATATAGCCACCTCTTCTTTCTTGGATGAAAGCTACTTAAAACACTGCAGAATTAATAGCAACAACTGTATCTCGTCCATCCGAGGACGATTGTATCTTAACAAGATTACAAGGTTACCGCTGATTTCCTTCCCATCCTTGAAATAATCCGACCTTGTACTCTGTCTCTAATGACCTCGTCGTCGACGGGACGTTAAACCCCAATCTTCTTTCTTTCAATTATGCTCAGTTTAGTCCACCACAACGTGATGTACGTGTTCGCCATTTCACACGTAACCCGAGGCTGTCTTTCACTCCTACTTCTGCTTAGGGAATGTCCTACTGGGTAAAAAGGCATTAAGTCTGAAGCCAAAGCCCTTCCGCGGGGGAGTCCCTACTGATTATGTGCTAAAACTAAAGTCATGACCCTGTACATTTGAATTGACATAAGTCCATGATATTTACAACGATGAAAGCAGTTTTACAAAATACATATAACAATACAGAAGTCATCATTCAAACAGTAAATTTCAGAACAACATATTTACACCTTAAGTTTTCTCCTTTACCTGTCTGGTGACAGCATTGTACCATAATAGATGAGCTCATTTTATCACTGTGAGAAGCGTACTGTGCTTTCTCTGACACCTCACTACCTTGTACATATTGTTATCCATCTCTCTTTCTTTCTTTCTTTTGCTTGTGCCGTTTTTCCCGCGGATACGCAGGGTCAGCATAGTTAAACGGGTGTGGCAATGTTAGTCGAAGTGGTGGCCGGATGCCCTTCCTGCGCCACCCTGTACCCCCCCTGGGAACGAATTAGTGCACCCCAACTGTCGGCGACTAGTGTAATCTATGGAATAGTGCGAAAGTGTTCAGATGTCTGCGAGTCGTGGAACTGAGGTGGGACGTGGGGACCAGCCCGGTATTCACCTAGGGGGATGTGGAAAACCGCCTAAAAACCACATCCAGGCTGGCTGGCACACCGACCCTCGTCGTTAATCCGTCGGGCGGATTCGATCCGGGGCCGACGCGCCTACCCGAGTCCTGGAAGCTGCGCATTAGCGCGCTCGGCTGACCTGGCGGGTACATATTGTTATCCACGGCTAATACTAGTTATAACTAGTAAAGAAAGAAATTTTATATTATTGAAGTGAGTTTATACAAGGTGGTAATGATACTTGTATGGTTAGAAGGTTATGGCTGATTTCCTTCCCATCCTTGAAATAATCCGAACTTGTACTCCATCTCTAATTAAAAAAGGTTCAAATGGCTCTGAGCACCTGAGCACTATGGGACTTAACATCTATGGTCATCAGTCCCCTAGAACTTAGAACTACTTAAACCTAACTAACCTAAGGACAGCACACAACACCCAGTCATCACGAGACAGAAAAAATCCCTGACCGCGCTGGTAATCGAACCCGGGAACCCGTGGGTGGGAAGCGAGAATGCTACCGCACGACCACGAGCTCCGGACAGCTGTTTACATAATTAAGATAATTCTCATTGGTTGTTGCGTCTCAGTAACACATTTTTAATTAGGTTCCAAGTTTCGGTCACTCTGGACTGGATCATCTTCAGTTGTAAGTAATTGTGTCAGCAACCCGTCTCGTCTACTCAGAACGACATATCACATTACTTCAAAACGTGGTTCTGAGTAGTCAAGACGGATTGCTGACGCAACTGCTTACATCAGAAGATGATCCAGAATGACGGAAACACGTAATCTAATTAAAAGATGCAGTTCAGACGGCATAATAAATGAAAGTCAGTCGTAGGCAACGAGCGTCACTCAGCAGTCACGTGCCCGGCGGCTGCCGCTTCAGAGCTTTGTGGCAGCGGGCCGGGCTCTCCTCTCCGGCTGTGTGCCCGGGCCGCAGGAGGAGGAGTTCCTTTTCAGAGCGACGCTGACCCGCTCGCCGTCCACTCGCACAGTCGCCTTGCGCGTTCTTTGCCGCCGTAAGACACTGACGTACGGCGTCTGAAAAGAGCCCTCCACGAGTATCCGCCTAAGTCCATTTCTACGGCAGAGCTTTCAGTGTAATGACGCGAGCTGTCCCGCCAAATTGATGAGGAAGTGGCTGCTGGCTGCTTTGAAGGCGCGGAGCTTACCACTCTCATTTCTGGAAACTGTGCGCGGGGGGCTGGGAGCTGTGCAGCGGATAAGCATCTGCAGATGGATTCTCTGGAGGACGAATGCGGGCGCGCGGGCTCTTCCGAGGCGAATTCCTCTGCAGCGCGACGACCAGCAGCCGGGAACGGCGACATTTTCAAAAAATGTGGGACACTGGATTCAACAGCCACACGATTTGGCAATTAGTGCCAACCTTGGGAAGGAAAACGCCATCGTAAGTGCTTAATACACTTGGTATGGATGGACTGTTCTGAAAATTCTTTTGTTACGCTAATAAGCTGAAAGAATTTTTTTTTTTTTTGGGTCATCAGTCTACCGACTTGTTTGATGCGGCCCGCCACGAATTCCTTTCCTGTGCTAACCTCTTCATCTCAGAGTAGCACTTGCAACCTACGTCCTCAATTATTTGCTTGACGTGTTCCAATCTCTGTCTTCCTCTACAGTTTTTGCCCTCTACAGCTCCCTCTAGTACCATCGAAGTCATTCCCTCACGTCTTAGCAGATGTACTATCATCCTGTCCCTTCTCCTTATCAGTGTTTTCCACATATTCCTTTCCTCTCCGATTCTGCGTACAACCTCCTCATTCCTTACCTTATCAGTCCACCTAATTTTCAACATTCGTCTATAGCACCACATCTCAAATGCTTCGATTCTCTTCTGTTCCGGTTTTCCTACAGTCCATGTTTCACTACCATACAATGCTGTACTCCAGACGTACATCCTCAGAAATTTCTTCCTCAAATTAAGGCCGGTATTTGATATTAGTAGACTTCTCTTGGCCAGAAATGCCTTTTTTGCCCTAGCGAGTCTGCCTTTGATGTCTTCCTTGCTCCGTCCGTCATTGGTTATTTTACTGCCTAGATAGCAGAATTCCTTAACTTCATTGACTTCGTGACCATCAATCCTGATGTTAAGTTTCTCGCTGTTCTCATTTCTACCACTTCTCATTACCTTCGTCTTTCTCCGATTTACTCTCAAACCATACTGTGTACTCATTAGACTGTTCATTCCGTTCAGCAGATCATTTAATTCTTCTTCACTTTCACTCAGGATAGCAATGTCATCAGCGAATCGTATTATTGATATCCTTTCACCTTGTATTTTAATTCCACTCGTGAACCTTTCTTTTATTTCCATCATTGCTTACTCGATGTACAGATTGAAGAGTAGCGGCGAAAGGCTACTGCCTTGTCTTACACCCTTCTTAATACGAGCACTTGGTTCTTGATCGTCCACTCTTATTATTCCCTCTTGGTTGTTGTACATATTGTATATGACCCATCTCTCCCTATAGCTTACCCCTACTTTTTTCAGAATCTCGAACAGCTTGCACCATTTTATATTGTCGAACGCTTTTTCCAGGTCGACAAATCCTATGAAAGTGTCTTGATTTTTCTTTAGCCTTGCTTCCATTATTTGCCGTAACGTCAGAATTGCCTCTCTCGTCCCTTTACTTTTCCTAAAGCCAAACTGATCGTCACCTAGCGCATTCTCAATTTTCTTTTCCATTCTTCTGTATATTATTCTTGTAAGCAGCTTCGATGCATGAGCTGTTAAGCTGATTGTGCGATAATTCTCGCACTTGTCAGCTCTTGCCGTCTTCGGAATTGTGTGGATGATGCTTTTCCGAAAGTCAGATGGTATATCGCCAGATTCATATATTCTACACACCAACGTGAATAGTCGTTTTGTTGAGACTTCCCCCAATGATTTTAGAAATTCTGATGGAATGTTATCTATCCCTTCTGCCTTATTTGACCGTAAGTCCTCCAAAGCTCTCTTAAACTCCGAGTCTAATACTGGATCCCCTATCTCTTCTATATCGACTCCTGTTTCTTCTTCTATCACATCGGACAAATCTTCACCCTCATAGAGGCTTTCAATGTATTCTTTCCACCTATCTGCTCTCTCCTCTGCATTTAACAGTGGAATTCCCGTTGCACTCTTAATGTTACCACCGTTGCTTTTAATGTCACCAAAGGTTGTTTTGACTTTCCTGTATGCTGAGTCTGTCCTTCCGACAATCATATCTTTTTCGATGTCTTCACATTTTTCCTGCAGCCATTTCGTCTTAGCTTCCCTGCACTTCCTATTTATTTCATTCCTCAGCGACTTGTATTTCTGTATTCCTGATTTTCCCGGAACATGTTTGTACTTCCTCCTTTCATCAATCAACTGAAGTATTTCTTCTGTTATCCATGGTTTCTTCGCTGCTACCTTCTTTGTATCTATGTTTTCCTTCCCAACTTCTGTGATGGCCCTTTTTAGAGATGTCCATTCCTCTTCAACTGTACTGCATACTGCGCTATTCCTTATTGCTGTATCTATAGCGTTAGAGAACTTCAAACGTATCTCGTCATTCCTTAGTACTTACGTATCCCACTTCTTTGCGTATTGATTCCTCCTGACTAATGTCTTGAACTTCAGCCTACTGTTCATCACTACTATATTGTGATCCGAGTCTATATCTGCTCCTGGGTACGCCTTACAATCCAGTATCTGATTTCGGAATCTCTGTCTGACCATGATGTAATCTAATTGAAATCTTCCTGTAGGTCCCGGCCTTTTCCAAGTATACCTCCTCCTCTTGTGATTCTTGAACAGGGTATTCGCTATTACTAGCTGAAACTTGTTACAGAATTCAATCAGTCTTTCTCCTCTTTCATTCCTTGTCCAAAGCCCATATTCTCCTGTAACATTTTCTTGTACTCCTTCCCCTACAACTGCATTCCAGTCGCCCATGACTATTAGATTTTCGTCCCCCTTTACATACTGCCTTACCCTTTCAATATCCTCATACACTTTCTCTATCTGTTCATCTTCAGCTTGCGACGTCGGCATGTATGCCTGAACTATCGTTGTCGGTGTTGGTCTGCTGTCGATTCTGATTAGAACAACCCGGTCACTGAACTGTTCACAGTAACACACCCTCTGCCCTACCTTCCTATTCGTAACGAATCCTACACCTGTTGTACCATTTTCTGCTGCTATTGATATTACCCGATACTCATCTGACCACAAATCCTTGTCTTCCTTCCACTTCACTTCATTGACCCCTACTATATCTAGATTGAGCCTTTGCATTTCCCTTTTCAGATTTTGTAATGTCCCTACCACGTTCAAGCTTCTGATATTCCACGCCCCGACTCGTAGAACGTTATCCTTTCGTTGATTATACAATCTTTTTCTCATGGTAACCTACCCCTTGGCAGTCCCCTCCCGGAGATCCGAATGGGGGACTATTCCGGAATCTTTTGCCAATGGAGAGATCATCATGACACTTCTTCAATTACAGGCCACATGTCCTGTGGATACACGTTACTTGTCTTTAATGCAGTGGTTTCCATTGCCTTCTGCATCCTCATGTCGTTGATCATTGCTCATTCTTCCACCTTTAGGGGCAATTTCCCACCCCTAGGACAAGAGAGTGCCCTGAACCTCTATCCGCTCCTCCGCCCTCTTTTGACAAGGCCGTTGGCAGAATGAGGCTGACTTCTTATGCCTGAAGTCCTCGGCCGCCAATGCTGATTACTTATTAAAATTTAGGCAGTGGCGGGGATCGAACCCGGGACCGAAGACGTTTTGATTATGAATCAAAGACGCTACCCCCAGACAACTTTTTTTTTTTCATTTTTTTGAGCGCGCGACGCTTACCGTTACGCAACTTATCTTTTCTTCATAAGGAAGGAAAGTAAACATTTGCTCCAATTTGTAATGAGAATAGAATGAACAAAGTATATATCATTTCTAGGCTGCTGTTGCGCAATATAAGAAATGAAATTATATATATATATATATATATATATATATATATATGCGGCAAGTAGTAAACAGAAATTTTTATGGTGCACAAAAGACTATCACTTCATAGTTGAAGGAATGTTGCCCCGCTGCTCTGCGAGAGAAGGGAAATGTGAAATCGAAAATGGGAAAGAAAAATGCCTTCTGCATTGGTGAGCATCTGAATAGTGTCGTAAAATTCCGACAAGAACTTAAGTCCCAGGAAGCAAATAGGATTCATACATACAGGTCACTGGGAACTTCTGCTATCTGAAATATTGTATTTGAAGCATTTAACCGTTAATTATAATTTTCAGCATATTTCCAAATATCCTCCTGTAGTCACAATGTTGGATCATTTTAAAGTGTTCAATTTCTATGTAAGAATAATAGTCGAGGAAAGTAGTATGCCTATTCTGCATAATAAACGATGCTGTGTGGCCCATGATCCACGTTGCAGCGTTGTTTTTTGCTCGTGGATATCTCAGTTTTTGTGGCTGAATGATCTCTAAAAGGTCTATACCACAGGGCGTAGTACGGTCTATCACCGACAATCGTTGACGAAGAAATGTAGTAATTTCTTCTGCATGTCCGCACGTGAACCTATGAATAAGCGTATCGACTCTTCCGCACGCGTCACAGTTGGGCGTTGGATGAAGGCCAATTTTATGTAGCTTTTCATTCGTTGCTACTTTATCGTTGACTGTTAGATACCAGTCGGCTATGACGCGTGACGGTAACACGTCGCTGTGCACATTCCGCCATACTATACTCCGATGTGTATGTGGATGTTTTTCTTCGAGACGATTCCTGTGGTTTGTTGTCATGAGAAGGTCATAAAGCTTCCTGTTCGTCAGGCTTCCGTTGTCGACGATGTTGTGTCGAATGTAGCTCATTTCCATGTAGTACAGTCGCACATGTCGGTAAGAAAGTGGAATGCCGGCGATATTAACTGGTGGGTCAAGGCTATGAGGCTTCCACCGCTGAATGAGGTTTGAGATGATACTGGTCCTCCGGGCACGAAACTCCTTCCTGATGCGATTTAGGAGCAGGGTGACACATTTTTTGTGTACTTTAATGAGGTTAAGGCCACCTTTGAACGAAGGTAAGGGTAAGGTATCGAATTGAACTTTGAAAATGTGCCCCCTAAAAAGAAACCAACATAACGCTTGTTGTATACTCTTGGCGAAATGGTCGGAGATTGGAAGAATTTGCGCCAAATAATTCATCTTGCTCGTAATGGCGATCTCGATGGTCTTAACTTTCTGTAGTACGTTCAAGTCACGGTCGGAGTGAAGTATCAAAGCAGCACGTAATTTATTAAGCATGTGTGACCAGTTCTTCGTCAGGAATTTGTCTGGTTTGGCCTCAAAGGTAACACCGAGGGTTGTGTGATAATCCTTGACCTTGCACCAGGTAACATGGGATATGTCTCCGATACCGCCACCGATCTGCAAAGCTGTGGTTTTAGTTCTATTTAGTATTGCTCCTGAAAGAAATGTGAATGTTTGTAAAAGAGTTTCCGCTGACAGAAGTTGTTGCGATGATGACACAGTTACGCATAAATCGTCAGCATACGCAATGCATGGGATAGTGACAGACTCGACGCTAATCCCGATCCCGCTATGCGCTAAGTTGTTCAGTAGCGGCTCTACTGCAATGGCGTACAAAATCATTGACAGAGGACATCCTTGGCGGATGGATTGCTCAATGGAAACTTCTTTTGTAAAATGGCCATTAATGAGAATCCGTGAAGAGGCGTTTGTAGTAAGTTTGCGAATTAATTCTATGAGATGAGGCCCAAATCCTAGTTTCTTCACGCTCTTAAAGAGGAAGTCATGACGTACACGGTCATAAGCCTTCTCAAAATCTAGAAAGATCAGAGCGCCCTGTCCTTTGGTTTCAGCATATGAACAGATGATGTCCCTCAAATCGCAGGCAGCTGAGATTGCACTTCGGCCTTGCACAGCACCGTACTGGTAACTGCCTAAAACCTTGTACATAACGGTTTGCATCCTTAGCTTAATCGATCTGGTGATGATTTTGAAATCGGCATTCAGGAGTGTGATGGGTCGCATGTTTTCGACCTTCCTGCTGTTCCCTTTTTTCGGTAAGGGCAGGATGATACCTTCCGTAAATGCCTTGGGTATAACTTCCAGGTGCCAGAGTTCATTCGCTATCTCAAGGAGTGTCGGACTGAGGAGGTTCCAGTAACGCTGGTAAAACTCAGCGCTGTGACCGTCGGGTCCCGGTGACTTCCCTTTCTTTGCACTGTGGACCGCCAGTCGAATTTCGTCCTCTGTGAAAAGAGATTCCAGATTTTCAGTATCCTGTTGTGACAAGCGACAGCTCAAGGTCCTAAGAAAATCGTCGCACGAGTGTTCATCAACGAATTTCTTCTTGTAAAGTTGACTATAATAGTCGTAGACGTGCGAGATGATGTCACGTTGCTTCGTGATGGCATTCTCAGCGTCATCAACGACGGCTTCGATCAACATGGCTTTACACCGTTTCGTTGTTCTCAGGATGTGGTACAGAGAGGCCCGTTCTTCGGCGGCAACGTCCTTGGGGTGGGCTCGCACGATGAGGCCTTGCATTCGTTGGCGTTGTATCGCCGTGATTTGCGCTTTATATCGTTTGATCTTTACGTCGATATCGCGAGGAGGATTGTTAGTGCGACTGTACAGTTCTCTCAAACAGCGATAATAAAACTCAATAGTCTGTTTCTGCCAAAAGCTTTTTTGTCGGGCGTAGCCCATGAGGGTCAGGCGTAATTTAGGCTTAGCACACTGAATCCACCACTGGAGAACGCTATGGTAACGACTTCGTTGCCGCTGGAGCTGTTGCCACGTTATGTTCACCTCCTCTTCAAGTCGGGCATCCTGCAAAAGGCTGACATTCAATTTCCAGTAGCCTTTCCCGCGGTGTATTTGCTGGCGTTGTAGGTTAAGGTAACACTGATACGCACAATGGTCGGAGATGTTGACAGGAGCTATGTCACAGTTCACAGTGTGTTGCTGGATGGCATCGGACACATAGATCCTATCCAGGCGACTGGCAGAATGGCTGGTTACGAAGGTGTACCCTACCCGTTCACCGTGCAGTTGTTGCCATGTATCGTGAAGACGCCTGCCAAGAATTAAATGTTCAAGTTCGATACATCTGTTCGTGTTAGGAGTTTGGTCTCTGTCGTTAAGCACACAATTGAAGTCACCACCGTTCTAGGCGCTCAGTCCGGAACCGCGAGACCGCTACGGTCGCAGGTTCGAATCCTGCCTCGGGCATGGCTGTGTGTGATGTCCTTAGGTTAGTTAGGTTTAAGTAGTTCTAAGTTCTAGGGGACTGATGACCACAGATGTTAAGTCCCATAGTGCTCAGAGCCATTTTTCTTTTTGAAGTCACCACCGAGGATGAGATGTGCACGATAAGCGCTAAGAAGAATGGGAACCTCGTTTTTATAAAATTTTGAACGATCCCTCTTGTGAGTGCTACCTGAGGGGGCGTACACGTTAACAATCTGCACGCCATTCACTCGAAGAGAAATGCCACGACCACTAGACAGCCGCTGCACATCCGTAAATGGTATACCGTCACGCAGAAGTATGGCAGTGCCTACAGTATCCTGGAGGTTGATGTTATCAATGAGAACGCAACCGGGCACTTCTAAGACTGTGACTACCTCATGTAGGAGGGCAATGTCAACGCTGGTACCATACAAGAAATCAGTTAGCGAACGGATTTTCATCGCACTTTGAATTCTATTGACGTTAAGTGTGGTAACGTTGTAGGTTTGGCTATCGCACATGATGGTTCAGAGGACAATGAGCTCTGATTGTTGGATCGTCCTTCTCGACGGCTTTGAACCAAACACGTTGGGAACGGCTGGAGTACGAAACGAAATGTCAAAACCAATAACGGGTTAGGGAGTGGAAATGTCGCAGCGCGATGGACATTCGCGAGAGCAGCTATTGCTGCATCTCCTCGTCCTGCCGCCACCACGGCTCGTTGCTGTCGGGGTGCTCTGCGGTGCGCGCGCCGCCCTGCCCGCCACCGCCGGCTGAGTCTGGCAACGTGGTCTCGTCCGCCTGGCCACCACGCGGGGCTGCGACGGACGTCGAGTTCCTGCGGGAGCGCTGCTGCAGCTGCTCGCTGCTCTGCTCGCTCTTCCTCTTAGCCGTTGCGGTGCTCTGTTCCCTCTCAGCGCTCAGTAGTGCCTTCTGGTGTTTGGTTTGTTCACGAATGCGTTCTTGCCTCGCGGTGTCCTCGTAGCGCACGGAGCAAGAAGATTGAGGTTCAATCTCGCTGCCACTTTCTGACATGTGTACGGGTCTCAAATCATCCGACTTTTCCTCTTTGCTACTCTTCCCTTTGCTTCTCCTTCGGCGGCCCTTCTTCGTTTCTGCTGCAGTCTCCACCGATAGGGGTGGTTCAGGCAAACTGATCTGCACCCGCTCCTGTATCTCACACAGCTTAGTTTCAGAGGTGGCTGGCGCATCGCTGCTATCCAGCGGTAACTGCCCCGGTGAGGACGACGGTGCCGAATCGACATCCGCCCTACCGCGAATGTCTTTGGCACTGCATTCCACCTGAACTGGCATCTCCGCCTCGCTAACACGTTCCGGCTGCCGGCGTGGTGGTACAGTCCCCGCGACTACCTCACTCAATAGCGGAACAAGCTTTTCACTACCGTCTGCAGGACGTTCCCGTGGAAGTTCAAATGGACGTCGACGTGTACAGTTCATCCGCAGATGTTCTGTGTGGAATGGCAGATCGAACAGGTAGGGGGTTGTCCAATGTAAGTTACCTGTGCACGACAGCCGCCAATGGCAACATACGAAGGTATATGCTTTTTTAAGTCTACACGTACACTTCGCACCCCGCTGTTAATTTGGTAGTGATATGCACTCGACCATTTTTCATTTGTAATTGACAAAACAGCGCCGTACAGTGACAGAGAACGTGCAATCAGGTCATTAGGGCACTCAGGTGGCACATTAAATACCCTGACGGTTCTCACTCCGTATCCCGAAGGCACGATTTGGACATTACTAATACTGCCATCAGTATGAAGAAATGGTCTCACACCAGCATGCTCCTCAACGAATTTCTCATAAGTGTCACTCGAAATAAATTTGATAAATAACGAGTACTGCACAAAGTCCAACTGGAACGTGTCGACTAGATCTTCAGGCAATTTCAGATCCTCAAAGATCCACTCATGAATTTCAAAAGCCGTCGGTCGCAAAGCAGCGCGATCGAAAACACACTGAACGCTGTTCGCTCTGTTAATCGTCGGCATCTTACTTACAACAGTTATACAGAAACAATCGTTAACAGCGCTCGCACACGCTGCTCAGCTCTCCATCTCAGCACTGCTCGCGACGTAAACACCGGCCCGCGCTACCGCCGGTCACCGCGCGATGTGCACTGGACGAGTGCCGGAACACGAACCACGGACCACCCTGAAAGAAATGTCAAATCAAATTCAATTATATTCGAGCCATTCTTGACAGTATGTAATTTTTGTTTTCTTTATTGAGTTTCGATTCCCCCCGAAGGGGTGGGCTGGCAGCAGCTTAGTTTGCCTCTCTTCAGCCTACAGAATTTGTTTTAAAAAGATGAAGATAATAAATAATAAAAACAGGTGACAAAATCGGAGACTTAAATGGTAACATAGCGGAAAATCGTGGAACTTAAAACATAGAACAAAGGGTTGATGATGCTAATAAAATATATATTAAGCAGACAGGTAAAATAATAGACAGACAATTAAAAAAACACGGCGACAGTCTGATTTCTGTTCGCAAGAGACATAAAATTCACACCCAGCGACAGCATGATTTCTGTTCGCAACACTTTGGAAAGACGAATAACACTGAACATTCACTAGAACACTGCACTAAAAAGTTGGCACAAATATAACATACCACAGCCGGGGGCAGACTGGGGGAACCTGGACAGATGATGGGAAAGAAAAGGGGGGGGGAGGAGAGGAAAAACGAAGGGGGGAGGGGGAAAGAGCCGATGGAGGACGAGGACCCAATAGGGGAGGGGGCGGGATGGTACGTAACACTTTAACATCGTGGGGTGCGATTTTGCCCACATCTTGGGGTGGGATTCCGCTGCATTGTCAGAGGGTGGGTAAGTTCTTGTGGTAATCGGCACAGGAGCTGTTTACGAGGGGCGTTAGCAATAAAACACTTCTTCTTTACTCGGCCGAATTCGGTTGACAAAATGCAGAATTTGTTGTGGGACATTATCGAGTATTTCCGCTTCAGCATCTATAGTTTCATGAAGTTCTGATAGGTGGCGGCGCTATACATAGCCTTCGAACTGATGTCTGTAACAGAGGTGCGTTCCAAGCAGACAACTGTCAGTGAGTTTCTTTTGCAGGAAAACTAGAGCGTCTTGTATACTCATAGGGGCTTGTAGAATGTGTACGGAGATCTGGCTGTGAACAAAAGCACGGAGAGTCGTTGGGTTAGGTGTCTATCGTCATTGCAACACAAGCATAAGAACACTGTGCGGGTCTAAGATGCTATACAAAAATGCCAGCTCCAAAAAAGAGACAAGTATCGAAAGAAAGATGAACATATGTTTGTATTCTAATGCTTTCTTAAGCCCATATCAAATTTTTCACTCCACAGCTATCTGTCTCTTCCTCTCCGTTCAAATGGTTCAAATGGCTCTGAGCACTATGGGACTTAACATCTGAGGTCATCAGTCCCCTCGAACTTAGAACTACTTAAACCTAACAAACCTAACGATATCACACACATCCATGTCCGAGGCAGAATTCGAACCTGCGACCGTAGCGGTCGCACGGTTCCAGACTGAAGCGCCTAGAACCGCTCGGCCACAACAGCTGGCTTCTTGATTTAATGTCTGTCCCTTTGTATATGGTGATTTAATTTCGTGTTTCAGACAGACATTTTTAGCAGGTTGTCTGGTATTTTGGGATAAGATCATTATTTTACAATTGGTATTGAGTCTGATGGTTTCAACTGTTTTAAAAAAATTAAAATGAATCTTCTTAAACTGGTATCAGAAGTAGGGGGACAGAGTATATTGTGGCGCATATTGTTGGTGCAGGTTGCCTACATCAGGGGAAGGTATGCACTCAGGGGCAAACCTAATGTTCTCCTTTGATTGACAGGTACTTAACCTATTGTTCTCTATTGATTGACAGGTCCTTAACCTATTGCTCTGCTAAAAGGATCCTTCATTTTGATTGACAAGCACTTAACATATTGTTCCCTCCCCCCCCGCCCCCTCCCACTCCCGCACCCCTCAGGAAACCTCCACACTCGCTGCTACAGGTACACTTTCAGACCTGAGTTATTGGAATAGCTCCTCCCACTCTTATCAATTTGATTCACTACTTAATTCAATCGACCAATTAATTAACCTCTCAACCACTAGTAAACACCCTCCCCTCCCCTCTCCCCCCAGAAAATGGAGGGAAGTTCAGATTCGATCAGGACAATGCAACACACCATGGCTACCTCCTCTAACCTAAGAAAATGGCGGGAAAAAGGGCACCTTGGCTACCTCCACTAAACTAAGTCACCCGACTGCCACACCTCTCCCTAGGAATTGGCTGGGAAAAGGGACTCACCCTGTGCTGGATAGGATGGACATAGCCTTTATTTTCAGCTTTTAGTTAAACAATCCACAGTACTGATACCAGAGGGCATTGTAGTCTGTTCCATGACATAATCCAATATGGCGGTCTGGGGTGGGGGGAAATGGCAGGTAACAGTGTCGTCACCAGGGGTTCCAGAGTGCAACTCACCTTGTATACGGTACTGTCACCAGAGGGCGCTGTCATCTGTTCTGTGACATAATCGAAGATGGTGGGGAAAATGGTGGGAAACAGTGTGTTCACCAGGGGATGTGGGCCTAGTACACAGTACCACCACCAGAGGGTGCTGCTGTCCATTCCGTGATATAGCCCAAGATGGCTGTCTGGAGGGGAAACTGACTAAGCTTGCAATGTGTTTCTGGAGGGAGGAAGGAGGGTACTTCATTTATTTTTGAACAATTTATTTAGAGATGGTTTTGAGATAGTATATTTACCACACACATACAAAAAACACGCTCTGACATCCTTGGGGTCACGCCACACAGTCTACAGACCTGTAAACTACTTCTAAATTACGGGTAACGCTCTGCAAACACGCAAACGACTCCTAAATTACCTAAATAATTTCAGTACACAGCACACAGAGAGGTAAACTCGTCCTAAATAATGCAGTACACTGGTGTGCAGACACAAAATCAACTCGTAAACTGTCGAAATAATGCATAGCACAGCCTACAGACCTGCTCGCAAAATAATGCAACAGACACAACATGTGCAGGCACATGCTCCCAGAAGTCGGGATGCACTGGCAGCCCCCTGCGAAGTGACGCAGCTGTCAGCTGCCAAGTCGTGCACAGGTGCCCGTTCAGGTCCCTCAAGCATGAGGCAGCGGCATCACTTTCATACTTGACAATTGAGAAATTCCTCTCGAAATACGTGATCACCTAGGCACCATTGCTAACGCGACCGGATATGAGCGAAGACCTATTTGCAGAGCACAGACTCTCTAAGGGCGCGCACATTGACACTGCCATGAGTCACTGCCAGACGCAAGCCAATGCAAGCCATCACTCTCACGCCGCTGCTGACAGCATGTCAAAGTCACCTCTACAGCTGAAGAATAACATTTATATGTAAATAGGCGCCAAGTCATCCTCTGGGCAGCATGTGTATGTGTTCACTGCTGCTAGTGTAATCCCTCTCTCTACCTCCGGTCCAGCAAAGACATAATTGCCGAGCGACTCACCCTCGCAGACGCTGCAGAAATCTGTTCCAGAATAGCACAGGATGCATTGTTCCTCGTGGACCTAATTGGGCATGTGTGACACACATACTGACATCACAGTTAGCGCAATAGAAATCCGTTCAACTGCTCACAATCTAACAGGACATGCATGATGTGTGGCTGATGCATCGCTGTGTGTAGCTACATACCATCACAAGCACATCTAGAAATGCTGTCAATGTTATTTTGAAGTCACATGGCTATCTAAAATAATAACTAAGTCGAACTCTCGGAAATTGTATAGTGTCCCAGAAATAACATGCTCTTTTGTAGGAATTTCATGATCTCTTAGCTTGTGTGCACAGAAATTCTTGTCCTAACAGAACCTGTTTACGAAAATAGCGCGGAATAACGCCGAATGCATTCCTTCTGATGGTCCTAACATGGCACCCAGTCTGTCACATCTTACCCTTCCTGTTTTCAACATACACAAGTGTTCTCACCACTATGTCAAGACTCCTATATCCCAGCACAAAGGATGTCTTGTGAACAAATTGAGCATTATGATTGGCTTGGAGTATCGAATCTACTAGCCAAATTACTGATGCCGCCGGTGTGGAAGCACCCTCTACCTTTATTTTTTTCTTTCTGCAGATGAGACTTTTAGCTACAAAAAACTATTTTATACAGATAGCCATATTGCACCCACAATATGGAAAGACTCTCACTCAATTACTCTGTTATCCGACTGAGGACAGGAGCTTGAATATTAGAGTGTGAAACCTGATATCCAACCTAGCAATATATCACTGCGTACTGTGTCGATGTAGTAAACATACAATTCGTATCCTCCATCATACAAAAAACGCCCCTTTTACATCATTCACATAGCAATCAACTGCCAGACGCATGTACATATACTGCGAAGACAGACAGCACCATATATACTCCTTGCAGCACTAGATATTTTCCCACAGCCGACGATCGCAGGTCATCCACTCCCAATGCATTACTTGAGCACCCTCAGTGGACTGAAGTCATTCTCAGAACTGTTCTGCAAATTCGGGCTTGTTTCCCCTCGGCACAAACGCGTTACTGTTTCAGGTCCAGACCTGCCTGCTTGCTTACTTTTTGACACCCATCTCCAGACTCAGGGATTACAAGAACACATTTATTTTCGCATGATTTTCCATAATATTATACCATTTTTGCTGTACTTCTCGATATCAAACACACAGCAGTATCCTACCGATCGCTCGCACAACATAATTCCGAAGATATAGACCCCAAATTATTTGTCTACAAATCCTAAACTTTAGCGAGGTGGAGTGTGCTGTAAACATGGAGCAACTAGAAAGTTATCCCCTCTGCAAAGCCCTTTATGTGAGATCTCGAAAAAAAAAGATGAATCTGATACTTTCACTCACGAATACATAAATAAAAGCTACAACATCATCTACTGGTACAGATACATGGATGACATAACAAAAATTATAGATGAAATTAAAAACAGAATGCAGCAACTACATAAAGACATATATACTGTATACAAAAATGTATAGTTTACAAAAGAAGAAGAACAAGATAATGCACTCAAATTTCTAGACACCACCATAAGAAAAGAGAATAATAAACACAAATTTGACATGTACAGAAAACACACAAGTGACATTATCTTAAATGCAACCTCAAACCAGCCACAGAACCAAAATCAAGCAGCAATCAGACAGATGATAAACAGGCTGAACAGGATCCTCCTAAATACTTCTGATTACCAGAAAGAGCTAGCCATTATAAAACCAACATCATTAAAAAATGGACACAAAGAAACAATGGCAGACAAATGAAACAAAAAAATAAAGAGACAAATAAATGAAAAAACTATGCAGACCACACTAACTCCTACAACTTGCATTACAACACAAAAATGGCATACAATGACCTACCACAACAAATTCACACATAAAATAGGTAACATATTTAAAAAAAGGCATAAACATTGATTACAAAACAAACAAACAAAAGCACGTCCCAAAACTGAAATAAAAACCAGGCAGATACCAACAATCTGGTATCTATCAGCTCAGTTGCAGTGATTGTGAGAAGATATACATTGGAATGACTGGCAGACAATTCGATACAAGGTATAAAAAAAACATCAGAGCATTTGAATAAGGAACAAACCATTTAATATTTGCCAATATCCTAAAACAAGAACGCCATAGACCAAGTAATATTGAAAAAGATATGAATATCATAAAAATCAGTAAGACAGACACCTCCTCACTTCCCAAGAAAATTTCCACGTACAAAAAAGTGTTAACACGAAATAAACAGTTACTCAATGACCAAATAAATATTGGAAACCAACCTCTATATAAAGAAATCGATGAAATTACATGAACAAGAAAGCAGCCTTTTCCATCTTATATCCCCCCCCCCCCCCACTCTCACAAACCCCCACCCATCCACTCACCATTTCATTTTACTTCTCGCTCCTCACATTTTCCTCTAACTCACACTCGTGTGACATCCGACGAAGAAAGCTTAAAACCGGAACTAGACCACCTCAAGGCTGTGTTCCAGAAGAATGGCTATAGTGACCGCCAAATTCGTCACGCCTTCAAGCAGAAGACCCCACCACAGCCGACACCTGATGATGATCCACCGAAAGCGACAGCCTACATACCATGCGCAGGCAACGTATCTGGAAAAATAGGCAGGATTCTAGGGCGTCATAACATCAAATGCGTCTACCGCCCGCCGACAAAGATCAAGTCCCTTGTAGGGACAGTGAAGGACGATTTAGGACTCCGGAAATCTGGAGTTTATTTCATTCCGTGCGAGTGTGGGAAAACATATGTGGGACAAACCATTCGCACGATCGACGAAAGGTGTACTGAACAGAAACGGCACACCGATCTCCAACAGCCCACAAAATCTGTAATCGCAAAACATTGCCTCGAGACAAATCATCGTATGAAATACGAAAACACAGATGTCCTGCACAACACATCCCGCTTTTGGGACTGTGTATACAAGGAAGCAATTGAAATCCGGCTGCACGAGAACCTTATTAACAAGGACAACGGATTTCAACTCAGCCAAGCGTGGAATCCAACAATAAAAGTTCTGCAGGAGCAGCGGAAACGGGGCACCATACGCGTACTGACGCCCATCAGTCATCCCGTCAGCGCAAGCTACCCCCACCACCGCGGCCTGCACATCTCTCGGTCCATAGTCAGTGGAGGGGAGAGGCGACACCACCCGCCGGCCTAGGACGTTATTCAACAGGAGTAACCTGATAATGATGGCACGTTACGCCGTCGAAAATTCGTTCTACAACGACCAGTCAACCCGGCTGCATGCCCGAGAGGCCTTCAAACAAGAAATGCATAGTTCTGCAGAACAACTAAAAATTAGACCGAAATTATCAGTGTCTAACACAGAAAATCGACGATGTGCCAACAGACGGCATTTCCCTATGTAAGCGAGAAATCAACCGAAAATCACCGTAAGTAGAAATCAACTTACTCTTAATGATCGGTTTTTCGATCTAAAAGCAAATCAAAATGTAAATAGCTTTATTACAGACCACTGATGACGCTTTACTTCAATAAAGCGAATCGCGTCTGGTGAAAAAAGATCACACATTTTTGTAGTTGCAACGACAGAACAAAATACCCTCAAGAATTATGGTGCAACTACAGAGACTATGGCAACACAAACGAAGAATTTGATGCCTTTTAGCTCCCTTTTATTTGTATTTTCAGTCGTTCACTGATTAAGTCGCAGCATACTCTCACTATAACCCTCCGGCACTCCTAAAAGCCTTGGTTACTGCGTTTACAATAGACTGATGGTTCAAATGGCTCTGGGCACCATGGGACTTAACATCGGAGGTCATCAGTCCCCTGGACTTAGAACTACTTAAACCTCAGTAACCTAACGACATCACACACATCCATGCGCGAGGCAGGATTCGAACCTGCGCCGTAGCAGTTGCGCGGTTCCGGACTGAAGCGCCTAGAAGCGCTCGGCCACAACGGCCGACTATAGTAGACTGAAAGTGGATGTAAGTGTCGTCTTCTAAGATCTAACAGCTCGACATTTAGCAACTCAGGAACTCTGCAGACCACACGTCTACATCGCGACTCGTGCCATCTGTCGAAATAGTCCACATAGCAGGTGCGCTTATCATCTTTCATGGATCCGCAGCTGAAGAGTCTTGAGTACATTTTTTTGACTCATCAGACTCCTGACTGGTTTTATGCGGCCCGCCACGAATTCCTCTCCTGTACCAACCTCTTCATCTCAGAAAAAATCCTGTGCCATAAGTCCTCAATTATTTATTGAATGCATTCCACTCTCTGTTTTCCTCCACAGTTTTTACCCTCTGTAACTCTCCCTAATACTGTGGAAATCATTCCCTGATATATAACACACGTCCTATCATTCTGTCCCTTCTTCTTGTCACTGTTTTCAGTATGCAGTATGTTACGCTCTTCGCCGTTGCAGAAGAGAACCTCCTTATCCCTCCCCCTTATCAGTCCACCTAGTTTTCAACATTCTTCTGTGGCATCACATCTCCCAGAAATTTCTTCCTCAAATTAAGGCCTGTGTTTTGTACTAGTAGTCTTTTTTTGGCCAGGAATGCCTCTTTTGCCTGTGCTAGTCTGCTTTTTGTGTCCTTCTTGCTTCATCTGCCATGGGTTATTTTGCTTCCAAGGTATTACGGCTCCTAAACTTTGTTTACTTTTTGATTATCAATTTTGATGGCCATTTTTTCGTTACTCTCATGTACGCTGCTTCTCATTAGTTTCGTCTTTTTTCGATTTACTCTCATTCCGTTTCCTGCAGCCGTTAGACTGGTCGCTCATTAATAGATCCTGTAATTCTTCTTCACCAACGTTGAGGATAGCAATATAATCAGCGAGTCTTATGAATGATATCCTTTCAACCCGAATATTCATCCCACTGTTGAACGTCCATCTTATTTCCGTAATTGATTTTTGGATATATAGACTGAAAAGTAGGGGTGAAAGACTGTATCCCTATCTTGCAACCTTTTTAACGCGAGCACTTTGTTCTTGATATTCCAGTCTTGTTGTTCCCTCTTCGCTCTTGTACATGCCTTACATTACCTACTTTTCTCCTTTCTCAGAATTTCGAAAATTTTACAACCATTTGAATTGTAGAACGTATTTTCCAGGTCGACAGATCTGCTGAATGCGTCGTGACTTTTCTTTAGTCTTGCTTCCATTATCAAGCGCAACGTCAGGTCTGCATCTCTGGTGTTTTTTCCTTTAGTAAAGCCAAACTGATCGTCATCTAACAGCTCCTCAATTTTTTTCCATTCTTCTGTACATTATTCTTGTCAGCAACATGGAAGCTGATTGTGCGACAGCTCGTACTTCTGTGCTCCGTGTGGATGATGTTTTTCCGAAAGTTTGAAGGTATATCGCCAGTCTGATTTCGGAATCTCTATTTGACTATGCTATAATTCAGCTGGAATGTTCCCATTTCTCCAGGCATTTTGCAGGTACATCTCGTACTCTTGTGATTTTTTTAACAGTGTATTTGCTATAACTAACTGAAATTTCTTGCCGAAGTCAAGTAGTCTTTCTCCTCTACCTTACCACTACCAGCCACATTTTCCTCTGTTCCACCACCTACAACCGCGTTCTCATTTGATTGTTACGTTTTCATCTCCTTTACAGACTTAATTATCCATTCAGTATCTTTAATTAGTTTCTCTATCTGCATGCAAATTCGGTATGTATTGTTGTGTCTAGACAAGACAGCCTAGACACAATGAGAGGAAGCCGAAAGGCACGCGCTAAGCCAAAGCAGGGTGCGTGAGGTCTGAAACAGGGTACGTAATGAATGCTATAAAGAAAAGTACGTAGGTTCTGGAATACTTAACTTTAATCCATCCTTTTGGTACATCTGGAGATTGTGGCGATACAAGTGAGACTCTTTAGATACATGCAATGTTACTAATGGCGCCTTGCTAGGTCGTAGCCATTGACTTAGCTGAAGGCTGTTCTAACTATCTGCTCTGCAAATGAGCGAGGCTTCGTCAGTGTGCATCGCTAGCTACGTCGTCCGTACAACTGGGGCGAGTGCTATCAGTCTCTCGAGACCTGCCTTGTGGTGGCGCTCGGTCTGCGATCACACAGTGGCGACACGCGGGTCCGACATGTACTAATGGACCGCGGCCGATTTAAAGCTACCACCTAGCAAGTGTGGTGTCCGTCGGTGACACCACATGTATACCTCAACTATTGTGGTCGGCTTTAATTTGCTGTCGAATCTGATGAGAAAAACCGTGTCACCGAAGTGATCACAGTAGATCACTCTCTCCCCTATCTTCCAATTCGTAATGAATCCCAGTCACTTATACCATTTCTTGCTGTTGTTGATATTATGTTATATTCGTCTGACCAGGGATCTTCTCCTTCTTTCAGTTTACCCGTTATACGTAGACTGAATCCTTGCATTTCCCTTTTCAGATTTTCTAGCTTCCCTCCCACGTTGGAACTGCTGACATTCGGCGCTCCGACTCGTAGAGTATAATCCGTTCTTTGGTTATTCCATCTGGTTTCATGGTAATCTCCTTCTTGGCAGTCCCCTCCAGGAGATCTGAATGGGGTCTAACTCGGAATCTTTTGCAGACGGAGAGGTTACCATGACACTTTTTCAATTACAGGCCACAGGTTGTGTGGACGCACATAATGTGCCCTTAATGCAGTGATTGCCACCGCCTTATGCACCCTCATGCCGTTGAACTTTGATGACACTCCCAGTTTTTAGGGACAGTTTTCCACCCAAAGGGTTGGCTGATTGGTTGATTGATTCGGGGGAGAGGTCCAAACAGCGAGGTCATCCGTCCCATCAGATTAGTGAAGGATGGGGAAGGAAGTAGGCTGAGCCCTTTCAAAGAAACCATCCCGGCATTTGCCGGAAGCGATATAGGGAAGTCACGGAATACCTAAATCAGGATCGCCCGACACGAGTTTGAATCGTTGTCCTCGCAAATGCAAGTTTAGTGCGCTAAACACTGCCACATCGATCGGTCACCCAAAGTACAAGTGTGTGCTCTGAGCCTCTGTCCCCTTTTCTGCTCTCTTTGATAAGGCCATTGGCAGAACACGGGGTGACTTCTTACGCCGAAAGTCTCCGGCCACAATTGCCGATTATTTTTATTCAAAATTTAAGCAGTGGCTAGTTTCAAAGAGGTGGCACGTGATGTTTTCATCGCTAGTCAAAGGCGACGCCCTTAGACATGGGTCTCAGGTATGAATACGTAGAGATTTATTTGTAATAGTGCACACGAAAGTTAGTTTACTGGAGTCAAAAGAACATCCTTTAATCAGCTTCAGGGATATCTTTTTTGAAAATCTGTAGAAATCATTTACGTCAATTACACGCACCACTGACATCCATTAATGTAACTCAGGCGTATAACCCTTGTCATTACTTTCTTTTTTCTTCGATTTACTCTCAATCCATATTCTGCACTTATTAGACTTCCTCCATTCAACAGATCTTGTCATCCTTCTCCACTTTCATGAATGATTAAAGTCAGTATTACCGAGCTGCCCTGGAAACAAATGTCAGAATCTAGTAATGATAGAAGTGTAGAGTTAGTGAGTGAGCGGTTGAGTTGTTTCTAGGCGTTCAAACGTACTTCATTTTTTAGTATTAATGAACTCGGATATCTCAATTAAGTGAACTGAAATTTCCACTATAAACGTAGATGTTGTTTTTATAATTAATATTAACAATATTCTATCTTTCAGTATCAATATATTATAGTATAAACTTATTCTTTTCTTCCTCAATTCCACAGTTAGTCGGTTGGCTTTTACTTCCTACATCCTTAATATCAGTCTCTTGGTATTCTCACCTTTTCTGCCAGCTCTAATTTCATATGTGAACGCCTGTCTTAGTAGTTCTTTCTTCTTCCCTCCATCATTCCTTAAATAAGAGCAGAGAACGGACATGAATGACGAAGTTAGTGGCTAGCCATATTCATCCTCCTAGAAACGACTGAGCAGGGTCGTCGTCTGCCCTGAGCTCAGTAATTCTTCAACATTCTTTACTAACATAAGGGCTCGAAAACACGCAATCTTCTCTTTTCCGCCTACCTCAGCGTCCAACTTTCTGCCCCATAGAAGCATACAGACATTAGGCCTTCATTTGGCTCTTCTGCTGAAATTTTGTTTTTATTGACGTCAGAGTTAGGTACTGACGTCTTTAACAGTGCAGATATTGTACTAGAAATACTGATAATAGCTGGTTGAAAAAGGAGGAGGGGGAGGAGTAACACCTCATCAAGATAGTACCTTGTGAGGGCCCCTTGCCAGGGATACGGTGAATACCTCAACGGCAGTAGAGGCGGAGATAGGGATCATCGGTACGGCGGAACTGGCGGAAGAGGCAGCCCAAATCCACTAGCGCCTGTTCTGGAATCCAGCGGGTAGCGGTCAGCGTCTGTTCACCTAGTTGATACGGCTGCTCGATGCTCTTCTTGATCTCAACAATCAAGTCGTAAACATGTGACCTTCATAGAAGATCACCACAAAATAAGTTTCAACTTGAATAAGCTTGATTGAACAAAAGGAAAGAAAACCAGTACTCCAGGCATCAGTCTCTAGCCTGAATCTTCTTGGTCATCGGATTCTGGGGGCCCAGGAACGTCAAGAGAAGAAGAGTCGGAGCTGGTCAAAATCTCTAAGACCAAAACAGAAAAACTTCATTGGAACTCTCAACACAAACACACTCTCCAAAGTAGGTAAACTCAAACATCTCACAAATACTATTGAAAAATTCCAAATAAAAATCCTTGCGATTCAAGAAGCTACTCAATACGGGAAAGTGGCACAAGTTGCCCACTTCAGATCTCTGGGAGAGATAATACAACCATCAGGACTAAATACCCAATAAAGATAGAGTCTCCAGATTACAAAAAGCATATAAGCTCACTTGTAATCACTATAATAAGAAATCTATAGCTGTCAATTGAAACTAAGGCATTACAATACAGTAGTCCTACCACAAGCACTTTATGCTGCAGAAACTACAGTTACTCATGGTCATACGAAGATAAGAGAGATTGAAAAGCAGGAAAGAAAAATTCTGAGGAAAATATATAGACCAGTGTTTCGGGAAGGAATTTGGATGAAGAGGCCAATTAGAGAGATTTACAAAGACATAGAAACAATAACAGACACCATTAGAAAGAGAAGGATGAAATTTTATGGACATATTAGCAGGATGAATAAAATCAGGCTTACAAGACAAATCTTTGAGGTAGTAAACAAAAACAAGACAAAGTGGATCAATGAAGCAGAAGAAGACATTAAAAAACTGGGGATCACACAAGACAACATAAACAATAGAGAACAGTTATAAACATCATAAAGAAACACACACTTAAACAAGAACATACGGAGAACAGAAGGGGAAAAAGATTGCCGGAAGAACGCAAAAGAGAACACAGTGAGCGTATGAAGAGAATTTGGGAAGAACAAAGAAAGAAGAAGAAATCATGACTACTCAAGTTCAATCGATCTCTCAAACGGGAATAATCGAAAATAATAATAATAGGAAACAAAAATATATACGTGTGTGTAATAGTACCTGACAGTCACAAGTTAATCAACTAAAAACATTTCCTGTTCCTAGGTAATGATTGAAACCCTCTGTTTTCACGATTTGGAAAATTTATTTATTTTTAACCTTGTTGACACAGTTAACCTACAGGATGAAAGTCGTCTGTCTCATCTGTCTGTGAGTTGTGGAAATGTTGTTCTGTGTGTTATCGTATTTTGACTGTTTGTGTATCGTATTTTATGAGCCGGAGATTGGGAACCAGCCTGGTATTTCCCTAAACAAATGTGGAAAACAATATAAAAACCACACCCAAGGCTATCAATGTACCAGGAAACGGTCGTTAACCTGACATGTGGATTAGATCTTGGGCTGTTTCACTTTGTTCTCTCGTAAGCTAGAGGAATGCGCATTATACGAGTAGGGTAAAGAAATGAGAAATCAGGCCAGCATGTACCATTAGTCAGTTTATTTTCTGAATACAGACGTGGCCTTTGAACTACGTTCACATGATACATTTCAGAGAGGCGTACAGATATCTTCCATCCCTGCTACAAGACATTTCCAGATACTGTGCCAACCGCTTGTAGTGTGCAATATGGTCTCCAAGTAAGAAAGCTGTAGTGTGATGCGTTCTGCACACACACATACAAACATACACACACAGAGAGAGAGAGAGAGAGAGAGAGAGAGAGATGGAGAGTCTTCTACAGTGTCAACAATGTGCTATCTGTCTGTGTCCCACGCCACATACTCCTTCCGTTATATTCCCATCTAACTGGCAATGCTGTGGTAAGAGCCTATTGGGCCAGTGTTCCTACCCCTCTCTCCAAAATGTTTTGTGTGCACAGATTAATTCTGTTGTCTCTTGTTAAAATAATACACCCATAACAAATATTATAGTGGCTAGGTATTTTCATCATACCTAAATCTGTATGGATATCAACTCTAAATGTTCTATACACAAAGTGAATCACATGTCACAGACAGTCGCTCCAGAATGACATTATTGGCTGTTGTGTAATGTGGTACACTGCCCCTTGCTGCTGCATATCATCCAACAATCTGCCTTCCTTATATGAGCCCTAAAGCTTTGTTCAGGGCAATTACTGCCAGCTTGCTTTGTGGCTGTCATTTTGGGCCTATTGTGCTGGTGCTAAAGTGGCCATTACGAAGGTAGACACCTCAAGGGCTGGACTCGCATTCGGGAGGACGACAGTTCAATCCCGTGTCCGGTCATCCTGATTTAGGTTTTCTGTGATTTCCCTAAATCGCTCCAGGCAAATGCCGGGATGGTTCCTCTGAAAGGGCACGGCCGACTTCCTTCCCCATGCTTCCCTGATCCGATGAGACCGATGACCTTTCAGTTTGGTCTCTTCCTTCAAACAGCCCAACCCAACCCCAACACCTCAAGGTCACTCCCACTCTCTGCAGTTTGCTGGCACTAAGCACTGTGATTTGTCTGCCTCATAGCTTTGTTGTCACTTGTACACATAACAGTGCAGTAGGTCAGCATCAGCTGAATGTTGCGCGTTTTTGTGTGATATGGTGTATACAGGTGTCGTCCCATAGTGCATTGACTTATGTGTGACAGTGATCGAAAGTAGTGGGACAATGGCAGCGTCACCCCCCTCTCCATTGTTGCCAGATGTATTCAAGATGGTCGCGATGACGTCATCCAAGATGGCGGGGTGTAGATTTGGCAACAGCAAATGATGTCATCCAAGTTGGCGGCCATGATGTCATCCAAGATGGCGGATTTTAGTGGGAAGATAGGTCAATTGGGCTACATCCACTAACCTAACCGCCCTCCCCTCCCCCAGAAAATGATGGGAAGTTCAAATTCCAACAGGATAATGCATTACACCACTGTTATTTATACTTATCCAAAAAAGTCGTGGGAAGATAGGTCACTTGGGCTACCTCCACTAACCTAAGTCATCCGACTGCCACCTCTTCCTAGGAACTGGCACTAAGTCAGAATTTTGGTGGTAAAGAAAAGTCAATTAGGTTATCTCTACTAACCTAAGAAATAGGCCAGAAATAAAGGGCACTTGGCCAACTCTGCTAACCTAAGTCACCCGACTGCCACCTCTTCCTAGGGATTGGTGGGAAAAGGACCCAGACTGCACTGGACTGCTAGAGAGAGGAAGGAGTGTACTTTATTTATTTTGGGGAAATTTATTCAGGGGTAGATTTTGAGAGATAGTATATTTATCACAGTGATACAGAACACACACTCTGACACACCACACAATCTACAGACCTACAAACCACTTGTAAATAATGCAATACATTTATGTATGGAGAGCCAAACAACTCGTAAATCGTCAAAATAATAATCCACCTAAAAGATTCTGCAAACATGCTTGCTAATTGTCAAATGTTGAAATCATGCACCAGTCTTTATTTAAAGAATTTGAGGCACTACCACAACCCAGTGTGTTTGCCACAAGGTCCAGAGCCCAACTGACCTAGTACACAGAACCACCACCATAGGGCACAGTCGTCCATTCTGTGACTCAATCCAAGATGGCGGCCATGACGTCAGCTGATGACGCAAGTACTGTTATCCAAGATGGCGGCAAACAGTATGTTCATCACATGGTATGGAGTCTAGTACGCAGTACTGCCACCAGAGGGCGCTGTCATCCATTCTGTGATGTGATTTAAGATGGTGGGGGAAATAGCGGGAAACAGAGTGGTCACCATGAGGTATTGACCTAGTACACAGTACCGTCACCAGAGGGCACTGTCCTCCACTTCATAAAGTAATCCTAGATGGCGGCTGTCTGGTGGGAAAAATGACTCAGTCTGCACTGGGTTGTTGGAGACGGTAATGAAGGAGTGCAATTTATTTATTCTGGAACAGTTTATTTAGGGATGGAGAATATTTATCACATTGATACAAAACACACGCTCTTGCATGCTTGGGACTGTGCTACACAACCTAAAGACCTGTAAACTACTTTTAAATAACGCTCTGCAGACAACTCCTAAATTTCTGAAATAATTTCGGTACAGACATGCAAACTGCTCCTAAATAATGCAGTATACTCATGAGCAGAGGCGAAATCAACTTGTAAACTGTCCAATTAGTGCATAACACAGCTGGACGATGGTTCAATCCCGTGTCCGGCCATCCTGATTTGAGTTTTCCGTGATTTCCCTAAATCACTCCAGGCAAATGCTGGGATGGTTCCTTTGAAAGGGCATGTCCGGTTTCCTTCCCCGTCCTTCCATATTCTGATGATGACCTCGCTGTTTGGTCTGCTCCCCCAAACAATCCAATCCAATCCATAACACAGCCTACAGACCTGCTCGCAAAATAATGCAACAGACAACTCAGGCACCGCCCGCTGCCCACCTGTCCACTACACCACACAGGAGGCTACTGGCAGTCAAGATGCACTGACAGCCCCTGTGAATTGACGTGGCCATCAGCCGCCAAGTCACACACAGGTGCCTGCAAGAATGAGGCAGCGACATCCCATTCATACTTGGTACCTGAGAAATTCCCATCGAAATACGTGTTTACCTAAGCACCGTTGCTGATGCGACCGGACGAGAGTGAAGATCTATTTGCAGAACATGACAACGTCAGACGCAAGCCAGCATGACTCATCACTCTCACTCTGCTGCCAATGGCATGTGAAAGCGTTTTGAATGTTATACTGACTTCACACGTCTATCTAAATAACCGCCAAGTCATCCTTGGGACTGTGTGCGCATATGTTTAACATTGCTAACGCAATGATGCATAGCTGCAATTTGGGTCTATTGGGAGCACCGATCACCATTGTTTTCTGCAGATGAGACTTTCAGTGGCAAATTTATTTTGCACAGATCGCTACATTGCACTGACAGTTAAAGCTGCAAAGTTGTCTACAGATCATCAAATACATACAAGACTCACAAGAATATTGGAAGCCAGAGACATATTTACCAGTGCAACTACAATTAAATGTTACGATTGCTGCTACAGTCTCACACCGATCCATGTACAGGTCTTGACGGTTTGCTTCTAGAACGAATCTCAGTATCTATAGCGCACATAGTTTTTCAAGTAAAAAGTCTCTTTCATACCCTCGCGATTATCGATGTGCTAAATCTATACGTCGCTCACGATAGGACACACAGTCATCTTCTCTAGTCATACCACAACATAAACCCCAGTAACTTTACAATGCGATATATACACACTTTACACAGCATAAACCACAGTAACTTTACAATGCAATATATACACATTTTACACAAACAGTGCAGTTATCTTTAATATCTGTACAGCACCCAAAAAAATTATGGTACACCAACACTCACGATTCTCCTCAGTCCTAGGGGAGCACCATCTGCCCTTTCTTTCTTTCTACAGACGTGAATTTCAGCGGCAAAAAACTATTTTACACTGATCGCTATATTGCACCAACAACTAAACCTCGTAAAGTGCCGCTGCAACTTCTAGTGAGAACTAGGTCAGTTGTTTGGTCTGGTGGATCGGAAGCTGTTGTCTTTTGTGGTAGGAATTTATACAGGGTGTTACGAAAAGGTACGGCCAAACTTTCAGGAAACATTTCTCACACACAAATAAAGAAAAGATGTTATGTGGACATGCCTCCGGAAACGATTAATTTCCATGTTAGAGCTCATTTTAGTTTCGTCAGTATGTACTGTACTTCCTCGATTCACCGCCAGTTGGCCAAATTGAAGGAAGGTAATGTTGACTTCGGTTCTTGTGATGACATGCGACTCATTGCTCTACAGTACTAGCATCAAGCACATCAGTACGTAGCAGCAACAGGTTAGTGTTCATCACGAACGTGGTTTTGCAGTCAGTGCAATGTTTACAAATGCGCAGTTGGCAGATGCCCATTTGATGTATGGATTAGCACGGGCCAATAGCCGTGGCGCGGTACGTTTGTATTGAGACAGATTTCCAGAACGAAGGTTTCCCGACAGGAAGACGTTCGAAGCAATTGATCGGTGTCTTAGGGAGCACGGAACATTCCAGCCTATGACTCGTGACTGGGGAAGACCTAGAACGACGAGGACACCTGCAATGGACGAGGCAATTCTTCGTGCAGTTGACGATAACCCTAATGTCAGCGTCAGAGAAGTTGCTGCTGTACAAGGTAACGTTGACCACGTCACTGTATGGAGAGTGCTACGGGAGAACCAGTTGTTTCCGTACCACGTACAGCGTGTGCAGGCACTATCAGCAGCTGATTGGCCTCCACGGGTACACTTCTGCGAATGGTTCATCCAACAATGTGTCAATCCTCATTTAAGTGCAAATGTTCTCTTTACGGATGAGGCTTCGTTCCAACGTGATCAAATTGTAAATTTTAACAATCAACATGTGTGGGCTGACGAGAATCCGCACGCAATTGTGCAATCAAGTCATCAACACAGATTTTCTGTGAACGTTTGGGCAGGTATCGTTGGTAATGTCTTGATTGGGCCCCATGTTCTTCCACCTATGCTCAATGGAGCACGTTGTCATGATTTCATACGGGATACTCTGCCTGTGCTGCTAGAACATGTGCCTTAACAAGTACGACACACTATGTGGTTCATGCACGATGGAGCTCCTACATTTCAGTCGAAGTGTTCGTACGCTTCTCAACAACAGATTCGGTGACCGATGGATTGGTAGACGCGGACCAATTCCATGGCCTCCACGCTCTCCTGACCTCAACCCTCTTGACTTTCATTTATGGGGGCATTTGAAAGCTCTTGTCTATGCAACCCCGGTACCAAATATAGAGACTCTTCGTGCTCGTATTGTGGACGGCTGTGATACAATACGCCAGTCTCCAGGGCTGCATCAGCGCATCAGGGATTCCATGTGACGGAGGGTGGATGCATGTATCCTCGCTAACGGAGGACATTTTGAACATTTCCTATAACAAAGTGTTTGAAGTCACGCTGGTACGTTCTGTTGCTGTGTGTGTCCGTTCCATGATTAATGTGATTTGAAGAGAAGTAATAAAATGAGCTCTAACATGGAAAGTAAGCGTTTCCGGACACGTGTCCACATAACATATTTTCTTTCTTTGTGTGCGAGGAATGTTTCCTGAAAGCTTGGCCGTACCTTTTTGTAACACCCTGTATGTAGGTTTTAGGAATGACAGACAATTCCAGCAGAGACAAAATGTTTCCATGTGTTGTGTAATGGATCTTTAAAGCAAAGTATTTATTTGCTGGACCATATTCTTCCTCTTCATATGTTCAAGCATTAATGCTCGCTTCCATTGCCCGCATCTCGTGGTCGTGCGGTAGCGTTCTCGCTTCCCACGCCCGGGTTCCCGGGTTCGATTCCCGGCGGGGTCAGGGATTTTCTCTGCCTCGTGATGGCTGGGTGTTGTGTGCTGTCCTTAGGTTAGTTAGGTTTAAGTAGTTCTAAGTTCTAGGGGACTGATGACCATAGATGTTAAGTCCCATAGTGCTCAGAGCCATTTGAACCATCTTCACTTCTTCACTTCTTCGCTTCCATTCTTGATGCAGTGAGCTGTGGGTGCACTCCTCGGCTGAAGTGGAAAAGCAAAGGAACAACAACCGCTAAACCATTGTCAGACTTAGTCCATATGTTGCAGCACAATGAACGTCGAGTACGACGGAGGGCGGTTGTAAAAAGACACGAAATCTGCGAATAAGATCGCTTGTGAGGGCCACAGCAGTCCTGCTAGCACAGTCACTGTACGATAGGACTTAAGCGGAATTAGGTAGCACGGTTAGCTGCCCCTCGTGACCCACTCACTCATTTTTGTAGACACTGCAAAGCTACATTTGAAGTGGTGTGAAGAGTAATACCACTGGACGGTGGATGTCTATAAACGAATAACTTAGAGTGATGAATGACGCCATACATTGTGGCAATCCGAGGGAAGAGTTTGGATTTCATGAATGCCTGGAGAACGTTATTTACCATCAAAAGTAGTGCCAACAGTGAAGAACGGTGGAAGTGGAGTTATGGTATGGTTTTTCTTCGCGTGTTTGGCGTGGTCCCGTTATTGCGCTCAAGAAATCGCCAAGTGCGGAGGGAAATGAACACATTTAATGACATTGTGTATGGCGTAGAGTATGGCAACAGTTCGGACAAAATGATTGTATCAACATAACAGGTCACCCTCTCATACAGCATCATCTGTGAGGCAATGGTTTGTGGACAATAACATTCCTGAAATAGAGTGGACTGCGCAGAGTCCCGGCTTGAACCCAATGCAACACATCTGGGATGAGGCAGAACGTCAATTTCGCTCCAGATCCTAGCGTCCAACAACAAAAGTTTCTCTCTTTCTTGTTCTTCAGAGACATGTCGTTGAAAGTGTTTCAAGCAAATTCCAAACAGTTATAAAAGCGAATGGTGGACACATCACACATTAATGTCTACTAATAAGTGTCTGCATAGTATTAATCAAAAACCCCGAAGTGTGCAGTGAACTGAGTCGGCCGGCCCTTCAAAACATAGGAACAGACCCACCGAGAGCTCAGGCCCACGGTACACTTCTGAGCCGGAGTCACTAGACCTAGCAACAATCGGTATTCAAAATGGTTCAAATGGCTCTGAGCACTATGGGACTTAACATCTGAGGTCATCAGTCCCCTAGAACTTAGAACTACGTAAACCTAACAAACCTAAGGACATCACACAAATCCATGCCCGAGGCAGGATTCGAACCTGCGACCGTGGCAGTCGCGTGGTTCCGGATTGAAGCGGCTAGAACCGCTCGGCCACTACGGCCGGCAACAATCGGTATTGTCCTTGTAAATACTCGCAACTTTTCCGGAGAAGAACCAGAGCTTCAGATGCTAAGAAGGACTGAAGCTCAAATCGTTATTGATACGGAAAGCTGGATAAAGCCAGAGTAAGTTCAGATGAAATTTTTAGAAAGGACATGACTGTGTTCACAGACGATAGATTAAATAAAGTTGATGCGGATTGTTTATTGCTGTCGGAAGTAACTTACCTGGTAGTGAAATTTAAGTAGACAATTTCTGTGAGTTAGTATGGGTAGAGGTTATACTTGACAACCGGAATAAATTAATAATTGTTTCCTTTTAGCACTGTTCAGCAACTGTCGGTGACTTCAATCTACCCTCGATACATTGCTGAAAATACACGTTTAAAGTCGTTGACAGGCATAAAACATCATCCGAAATCGTTTTGAATACTTTCTCGTAAAATTATTTTGAACGATTAATTCAGGAGCCTACTCAAAGTGTAAATGTTTGCGAAAACATCCTTGATCTCTCTGCAACAAATAATCCTGAGCAAACAGGAAGCATCGTGGCACGTACAGAGATCATTGGCCACAAGGTTTTTGTAGCGAGACTGAATACCGTAACATTCAAATCTATCAGAAATAAACGCAAAATGCATCTGTTTAAATAAGCAAATAAAAATTCGCTTGACGCCGTCCTAAGAGACAGTTCCATGCCTTCCAGTCTGTGTGAAAGTATACCTGATGTGGTTTGAATTCAAGGAAGTAGTATCGACGGGAATTGAGAAATATATACCAAATAAACTAACAAGTGATGATACTGATCCCCCACAGTACACAAAACAGGTCAGAACATTGTTGCAGAAGCAACGAAAAAAAGCACGTGAAATTTCAGAGAACGCAAATCCCCCCCCAGATTGACGAAGTTTTACGAAAGCACATGTGTCACGAACTTCAGCGCAAGATGGTTTCAACATTTTCCACAACGAAATTATGTCTCGAAATCTGGTGAAAAACACAAAGAAATTCTGGTCGTATGTAAAGTACATTATCGGCAAGACACAATACCTTCAATGCACGATAAAAATGGTGATGTTACTGAGACAGAGCCACTAAAGCAGATTCATTAAGCACTGTTTTCCAAGAGTTCTTTACCAACGAAGACAAAATAAATATTCCAAAATTACAATCTGTAACAACTGGCAACGTGAATAACTTATAACTAGACATCCTCGAAGCAGCTTAAATCACTTAATAAAGGCAAGATCTCCAGTCCAGACTGTATACCAGTCAGATTTCTTTCCGAGGATGCTGATACAATAGCGTCATAAGTAACAATCATACGTAACCACCCGCACGTCTAAAGATCCGTAATAAGGACTGGAAAATTGCACAAGTCATGCCAATATCAAAGAAAGGAAATAGGAGTAGCCCGCTGAGTTACAGTCCAATATCAGTAGAGTCGATTTGTACTCGTATTACGATTTTTGGAACATATACTGTGTTTATTATGAGTTACTTCGAGGAAAAAGATTTATCGACAAACAGCCAACCCAGGGGGGCGTGATGGGGAGCTTCCCTTGTAAGTAATGAAAAGTGTGAAATCATCCACGAGAGTACTAAAGGGAATTCACTAAATTTCGGTTACAGGATGAATTACACAAATCTAGAGACCGTAAATTCAATTAAATACTTAGGGATTACATTTACGAACAACATAAATTGAAACTATCGCATAGACAATGTTGTGGGGAAAGCAAATCAAAGACTGGAATTTATTGACAGAACACTTACAAAATGCAACGGGTCTACTAAAGAGACTGCATACACTATGCCTGTCCGCTGGAGTATCGGTGTACGGTGTGGGATCCACGTGAGACAGAACTGACGGAGGAAATCGAAAAAGTTCGAAAAAGGCCGCTCATTTTGTACTATCGCGAAACAGGGGAAAGAGTGCCACGGATATGATATGCGAATTGGGGTGGTAATCCTTAAAATAAAGGCGTTTTTTGTAGCAGCAGTATCTTGTTACGAAATTTCAATCACCAACTTTTTCCTCAGAATGTGAAAATATTTTGTTGGCGCCCACCTACATAGGGTGGAATGATCACCATAATAAAATAAGAGAAATCAGAGATCGCGAGGACAGATTTAAAGAGCTCGTTTTCCCGCGCGTTGTTCAAGAATGGAATCAGAGAAATAGCTTTAAGCTGGTTCGATGAACCCTCTGCCAGACACTTAATTATGACTTGCAGCATAATCATGTAGATGTATATGTATCTCGTACAAGCTCTACCTAGTGTTTCTGTTTGTATTTGTTTAGTCTAACATAGAAACAGCTGTAAAATATCAAGGATAAAAAAATTGACCTGCTTTTGCAATTAAATTTGCATATCTTTTATGTTTTTTGTATTTTTCTTTTATTTCTTTGTTTGCTAGAATGAAACGCAAAACTGAAGTAAAGGAATGAGAATAGCATGCAGGAGCCTTCAGGAATTTAATATTAACTACAAAGCGAAATGGAACAACGAAATGATTTGTTGGCTCAGTTTATACGTCATATTTGTTTGAGTGTTTGAACCAGCTGCAGACAAATAAAAAGCATCAATATGTGAAGAATTCAACCTCACAACATTAGTTAGCTACGTTGATAACACATTTGTTCAAGTCAAAATACTGGAACTCCATGTTACGTGATGTAATCCCCAGTGAATTTTAAATCTTAAGATGATTTACGCAGGTGCAAAAAATTGTTCTTGCAGCATCTGTCCCTTCTCCAGGAATTCCATAAAATTTCACATTTTACCTCCTTCTGGACTTGGAATGTGCAGCCACCGTAGCACTGCTGCAGTATTTCCGTATAAAATTGCCAAAATACGTAACACGTCTTATGCAACGCATCTGGCGGGAGTTCAGTCAATCACGAAATGCAGACTGCTGTAGGCGGAGAGGAAAAACATGGCCATACCATCGCTGTACAGAGCTTTAAGGGAACCAGATAGTGAAAAACTGTCCAAACAAAGGATTTTTATTGTGTTACGTAACACCCCAGTCATTACTGAACCAGAATATGTATGGTTTTTGTATATTTGTTTAATATTAATAGGAGAGAATGAGCATTTTCTGAACAACTACATGCCCACTTCTGTCCGCTAACATTTGAACTGTGTTATTCCAGCCGCAGCTGACTTTCTTTGTCTTTGCTCTGTTTCTTCTTTGACTGCTGCTTTGAAAGTTGGCCATCATAGTGCTAAGCGAGCGAAGATAACAGCTGAGCATTAGTTCAGCTTTTTTGTTTTCGTCTTAGTCGTCGTAGTGATTTGAATTTATTCTTGACCTTTGGTTGGTTGGTTGGTTTGGGGAAGGAGACCAGACAGCGTGGTCATCGGTCTCATCGGATTAGGGAAGAATGGGGAAGGAAGTCGGCCGCGCCCTTTCAGAGGAACCATCCCGGCATTTGCCTGGAGTGATTTAGGGAAATCACGGAAAACCTAAATCAGGATAGCCGGACGCGGGATTGAACCGTCGTCCTCCCGAATGCGAGTCCAGTGTCTAACCACTGCGCCACCTCGCTCGGTTTGACTTTAGGAAATTATTGTTTTTATAGTTATATTTTATCAATATATATCATAAATACGTGCAGAATAAGGACGTTTAATGGCAGGAATAATTTTAATGGTAACAGAGGACCCCTGTCTTTCCCTCTGTCCAAAGAGCTTTGAGTCATGGTGCAAGTATCAGAAATCTACAGCAGTATAACTGGTGGTGAATAATGACAGTACCTTCCACTATCAGTGTCAATAAAATATGGTGTAAAACCTAACGATAGAGCCTTAGCTAACAAAAAGTTGCTCGCTAAATGCATCCACTGTAAAACTCAAAATCCCAACGAAAGTTTCAATAGCCGGCCGCTGGTGGCCGAGCGGTTCTGGCGCTACAGTCTGGAACCGCGCGACCGCTACGGTCGCAGGTTCGAATCCTGCCTCCGGCATGGATGTGTGTGTTGTCCTTAGGTTAGTTAGGTTTAAGTAGTTCTAAGTTCTAGGGGACTTAAGACCTCAGCAGTTGAGTCCCATAGTGCTCAGAGCCTTTTGATTTTTGAAAGTTTCAATAACTGTGTGTGCGGAAGCTTACCTAAAACAATACTTGTGGGCCTCAAACCAAAACTGCTCTCATTGATGCAGTGTTGTGTGTCGTTATTTTCAGTAATCTGAGCATAGAACCTGAGGTGACCATGAAGAATGCACTCCTGGAAACTGACCAACTGTGGATGTGGGTAGCTGAGAAAAGTGACCTACAAATGACAAAAGAGGAGAGAATTCAAAAGAGGGCCTCCAAAAGTAAGCCAGAATTCAAAAGAGGGCCTCCAAAACTAGAGGATACAAAAACTCGCAATGATGAAAGCTAGGGACCTGGTGAGTTTAAACTTTGAATGTAGGATGAAAGATTGTACCAAAAACTTTAAAAGCATTTTCCAGAAAGTATGAAATTTTTAGCTTTGGGTGCAATTTTCTCTTAAACTACTGTATCTATGTAAATAATACTTGATACAAAGATTAATTACATCCTTTTCATCAAAATGTACTAGAATTATGGTAGTGAAATAGAAGGTCTGACAAATATTTAGACATTTTTTAATTACCAGTTTGTTTGGAATTTCTGCTTTGATAACAAAGCTAATGATATATAAATAGTACATCGAAAAAACTGTGACAACTTATGCTTGTTTCAAATTTGGTTTGATCTGAACAAATACTTTTTGAGAAAAGTGTACCAACGTTAGTATGGTCAGCCATAGGATGTTCGCTCACGACTCAGGGACTGCGGCCGCAATAATTGAGGACGAGACAGGGCCGGCGGGCTATGGTCGCACGCGATGTTTAGGCCCAAGATGGCGAGCGCCGGCTGCTCCGTTTGTTTAATCTCAGGCAAGCGCCGCTTTTGTCCTGTGGGCCGCCGCTGACACCGAACTAAGCCCAAGGCTGAGAAACAGCCGGCTCCGTATCGTCTTGCAAAATGACCGCTCTATCCGGGATACGGAGGCTCGTTCTTTCTGTGAGGCCCCCGCCCAATTCAAAGCTCTAGTGAATAACTGCCAATAATGCTGTAAAATTGCCTTTTTTCAAATAATGAAGCGATTACAAAACAACACTGGTCATTCTAGTTATTAACAGGGGTCGTCGAACTGGCGCACATATTTACGGTCCTACATCACTGTGCGAGTGTATCTAACGTTTCTCTGCTGGTGTACTAGCTTTTTTAAACAGCATCCCATTCGAGAAAACCAGTTGCGTCTTTACGTATGGTTACTGGCACTTTAGGTTCTTGGGCTATGCACGGCTCTGTTTAAAGAATAACTCGATGTAGGCATAGGGTAGAGCCGTGCACGTCTGCTTTCATACCGGGCAGCTAATTTGATACAAATAATAACCTATAGCTGTAATCCTGCAGTCAAATAGTCTATGGATTAGCTAGAATTTCGAGTTGAATAGAATACAGAGAAATACAAAATGAAAGTTAAATGAATATTTAATAATAAGTGTTCTGTTATAATGTCTGTAATTGTGTAAGACGTATGCTTTGCCGGCGATGGGCGAGGCATGACAGAATCTCTGACCAGAGAGTTCTTTATCGTTAGTTGTTGCTTGTCGCTAGTCTGCGCTTGTCTGCGCGAGTGGACAGTAGTAGCGAGTCTGGTAGTAGTCTGGAGTAGTCGGACGGAGTCGGCATGCGTCGGCTGTGTGCTCTGCTCGCGACTCTGGTCAGGACTCTGGAGGATGAGTATTGTTGTAGAAGGTAAAGAAGCAGCATTGCGCATATTTAATAATGTATGTTAATTGTAATTTAATTTGTTAAAAAAAATGCCGCAATAATAATTTTTATAATATAAAGCAACTATTTTAAAGAAAAGCATTCATTTCAATTTAAAGAATTTCCAATGCATTATCATTGCATCCAAGAATAAAAAAAAAAATATACGCCAGCATTGCACGAAGCTGTGTCGAAAAATGACTAATTAAGAGCAGATATAATTGCAGTTTTATTGAGGTAAGACTTTTTGCTTGTTTTATTCAGAACATAGGGCCGAAGGTCAGCGCTGCTGTCCTTATAAATTTAACAGGTTACAAAACTTTTTTTTGATTTGGTGTTTAGGAATTTTTCTATTTCGAGTTTGACATTAAATGAGAATAGAATTTTGTGGGACAGGTTATAATTGGTGTAGGCGACAGAGAATTGTGTTGAATGACGTTTATTCAGGAAAGGTTCAAATGGTTCTGAGCACTATGGGACTTAACTTCTGAGGTCATCAGTCCCCTAGAACTTAGAACTACTTAAACCTAACTACCCTAAGGACATCACACACATCCATCCCCGAGGCAGGATTCGAACCTGCGACCGTAGCGGTCGCGCGGTTCCAGACTGTAGCGCCTAGAACCGCTCGGCCACTCCGTCCGGCTTCAAGAAACGACATCTCAAATAAACGGAAGTGGTCCTACAGTTTTCAGTTAAAATAAGACAGAAATACCCTTATAAATTTTAGTGAAGTTTCGTTGACAGCTTTACGAGAATGGTAGCAAAATCCCCAAACTATTTGTAAATTGCAATCAAAGATATAGGAACACTAAGTTCACGTCATAATCGCAATACAGGAAATATTCACCAGCTCAAAACAGTTCGGAGTTTAACATGATGAGTTACGAATTATCACATGTGATAAAAAAAAAAAGAAGATAGACGGCCGGAATGGCCGAGCGGTTCTAGGCGCTACAGTCTGGAACCGCGCGACTGCTACGGTCGCAGGTTCGAATCCTGCCTCGGACATGGATGTGTGTTATGTCCTTAGATTAGTTAGGTTTAAGTAGTTCTAAGTTCTAGGGGCCTGATGACCTTAGAAGTTCAGTCCCATAGTGCTCACAGCCATTTGAACCATTTTTGAACAAAAAATAGTAACTCACACTCAGTCTATCCTCAGTTCGGTAATACAAGCGAAAAATGTTATAGTCCTACTACTTTCAGACCTCTCGAAATATTACGTCCCTTCAGAAGTTAAAGTACGGTAGAGGGTTTTATCGTCAAAATGCGAACCCCTCCACGATCGAATACCACTCGTTATCACAGGCACGTCTCCATCATTCCAGAACTCTCGTCAAAGTGCACAGAATTGGTCCTGTGAGCTCTTCACTTGAAGAAGTCTCTGTCTCCACTTAATTCCTATAGTCTTCCACTGCTCTCTGCTTTTTCATTGGCTGAAGACGCTTCCCACCCAAAATACATTGTTCTTACGTCGTACAGACATCAACTTGACCACTTCCTGGACGAGACTAATATATTACAATAATTTTTAAATAAAGAAATGTTACAAATATTCTGTCACACTCAGACCATTCACAATAAACATAAATATGGGTTTGTCCGTAAATAAAGATGCCGTTCAAGTGCAAATGTACTCACAATAAATGACAACAGACTATCGTTAAATGTCGTTTAAACAATTATTTAGGCCTGCTTGTCAGGAGCGTCATTTGGCGGCCTTTTTCAATACTGGTGTCAGCTTACACACATGACTGACCACTTACTAAATTACCATGATCTATTTAATAGCATCATTCAAGTAAATTTACTGGTAAAATAGTAAACTGTTCATTAAATGACTGCACAAGTATGACAATATATGAGGTATTCATGTTGTATTCATTCGCTGCGTAAATGAGGAGAATGCGATGTTCTAACAAACATTTGTGTAATAAAAAAGATATATAAGACTTCACAAGTCAACAAATGAAATAGATACACATGAGTGGCTTTCAGCTATGATAGCTGTTGTGCAATGCTATCATCTGATATATTCTACGATGAAATCGTATGAAGTGTTTAAAAATTGTTAATTCAGAGCTTCACTGTGAAAATTTTTATTCGCCGTAAAATATTAACTTCAGTAGTTTTAAAGATATTGAAATACTTTTGTGTCACTGGGTGCACCTCCTGCCCCAGTTGGGTTCATTCGTTCTTCACACTATGGCCTTTTCCGACCAATAGGAGTGTGCCTCTCATTTTGTGGAAACTCTCTCTATCAATCACAATGTCCCTTCTATCAAACTGTGTCGAAACTTCAGTATTTTTCTCCTTCGTGGTGCGTTTCCGCCAATCAGACGTTTTGTGACCATTCTATACGTCTTAAGTACATTGACCTTTCCATGCGTCGCACTCGCTGGACACATGATCGAAATGCGTTACTAGTTTTTGTTCGTATCCCGTTGGAATACACGCGGTCCTCCCTCCTGAATCACCTGGTCGGTATCGCTGACCTTCCTCCTGCCACCCCTTTAAGGGGCTCCGGAAAGGCTCAAAATCATGAAAAGTTCAATTTTTACTTTTTTGCGTTTTCTGAATCTGCAGACTATTACCTTTTAATAGATATATAATTTATTCAATTCCGAAGACTACAACTATTTTTAAATTTTTTTTGAAATGTGTTCTACATGGGCGTGACCCACTGTGGCGCTGTTAAACTGCTGTCAAATGGTGTTATTATTAACGTCCGTGTTCATCAGGTACATTTTAGAGATGTGAGATAAAGTATGTGTTGTGGCTAACCTGTGATGGTTCAATATATATCACTGGTGTGATTGTCGATTGTTTCATGTTTATTTACTCTGTCGTTATCTCGAAAATATTCGTAATTAATTCTGTTTCTTCAGTCTCTGTTTTGTTGAAGTATAATAATGAGTAAAAGTAAAGTTATTAGAAATCCTCTGAAGGCTTTTAAGAAAAGGAGAAATGTTGGAAAGCCAAAGGTATGTGTTATTACTGTAAACAATAAAGACGATAACCAAGTGAGTGAACCTAACCTCTCAAGTACACCTGCCCATTGCAGTCAAAGTGGGAAAGAAAATACTTCACAGAAGAAGCTTGGTTCAATGAGTGAAAACTATGAATGTTTTATGGGGGAATCGGATGTGAATGAAATATTTGATATGTCGGTTCTCAAAGGAATTTTTTCAAACTGTGTAAGAGGTATTCATTGTAGTGAAGTTGGTCTGGAACTCTCCATAATAAAGCACATAGGACTTGCTAGTGAAATACCACTGAAATGTGATAAGTGTTCATACATGACCACCTTTTGGAACAGTGTTGCAGTAACTGCAACTGAAGAAAATGGTAGCAAAATCTACGAACACAACATTAGATTTGTTTATTCCTTGCGTTCAGTTGGTAAGGGTGCTACTGCAGGTGCAATTTTCTGTGGCATCATGAATCTTCCAAATCCCCCAACCAAGTTTACGACCTATAATAAATTTATAGGGTCTAAAGTAGAAGATGTCTGTATAGAATCTATGAAGAACGCTGTGGAAGAGGCAGTAATGGAAAATAATGGTAACAGAGATTTGACTGCAGTGTTCGATGGTACCTGGCATAAACGGGGACGCACATCTCTTCATGGTGTAGTATCTGCCACCAGTATGTATACAGGGAAAGTTTTAGATGCAGCAGTAATATCAAAGTATTGTAGATGCACACAAAAATATAAAGGTACACATGAAAATAATTGCAAAGCTAACTATAGTGGCAGTAGTGGAGGAATGGAAGTGGCTGGTGTTGCCAGTATATTCCAGCGTTCTGAGGCGTGTGATAAAGTGCGATATGTTAATTACCTTGGTGACGGTGATTCTAAAAGTTTCAAACATGTTCAAGGACTGAAGCCCTATGGTGATGTTGTAGTGCAGAAATTTGAGTGTATTGGACACGTACAGAAGCGAATGGGAACAAGACTTCGGCGACTGAAAGCTTCGTACAAAAAACAAAAACTCAGTGATGGTAAAGGGTTGGATGGGAAGGGAAGGTTAACTGACAGTGTAATTGACAAAATACAGAACTATTATGGAATGGATATTAGGCAAAATACACAAAGTGTCGACGAAATGAAGAAGGCTGTTTGGGCTCTTTTTTTCATACTTCTTCAACCGATGAAAATCCCCAACATAGTTTGTGTCCTAAAGAAGGAGACAGTTGGTGTAAATATAACAAAGGATTGCTAACTGGTGAAGTGTACACTCATAAGCATAGTCTGCCTCATGCAATAATGGAGGTGATAAAACCTATTTTCAGAGACTTAGCAGCACCTGAACTGTTGAAAAAGTGTATTCACGGAAAAACTCAAAACCCCAATGAAAGTGTAAATAGTGTTATATGGTCGAGAATCCCCAAGACTGTATTTGTTGGAATAGAAACACTTCACTTTGGTGTGTATGATGCTGTTGCGACTTTCAATGATGGCAACATTGTAAGGTGCAAGGTATTTAGAAATATGGGAATGAAGGTAGTTTCTAACATGGTACGAGCGATGCTTGCTTTAGACAAGGAACGCCTTCGGGATGCAGACAGGGCTGTAAAGAGTCTAGAAATACAAGCAAGAGTAAACAGGAGGAGGAACAAGAGGAAGCTGGAGGAGGAGTTTGCAGAGGATGAAGATAATCCATCCTATGGACCTGGAATGCACTAAAAAGTTAATCCAATCTTTGTCGCTCGATTCCCAAAACTTTTATTTTCTCATACTAATTACATGTTTTCTAAGGATCTTCCAAACATATTTGATTCAAACTTTCAGTAAATGTTACACAGTACCTTCTGCATAATTTAACACATCCTTTTTCCAAAAAACTGTATATTTTTGAATATATAAATAAAAAATTGCAAAAAAATGTTGTGAATTTTCATTACAATTGAAAAAAATCATCTTTAATAACTGAACTAAAATTTTGTAAAATCCCTGTGTTAAGTTGTAGCCCATATTCCAATAAATAATCTGTAAAAAGTTCAACTTCCTACCTCAAATACTTTGTGAGGAAAGATGTAATTTATAAGCGTTATTTTAAGATTGCAAGTATAGGGCGTTCCGGAGCCCCTTAAGTGGTTTCCGTCGTAACCCCTACAGCATGCCTTCGCTACGCTGTTATCTGCCTGGCTTTTCAAACTAAAAACGACTCGCTTTGCCTGTTCCACCTTCCGCTCAAAGACATGCTTTGTGTAAGAATGGTGTGTTAATTACTGTAGATTGATTGTCATCCCTTTTTGCATTACATACTGATAGGCAAATGTTCTCATAACCGCCGAATTACGTTAGATGTCATATTCACCTTATCGTTGCGTTGCATAAAGCTCTCATGTAAGGGGTGAATCTGACCATTTATTCTGCCACCTAACACACTGATAAGAGGTGGCCCCACCAGACTGTAATGTCTGGCTTGAGACCTTGGTGATAGAAGGGAGACACAAACCTCAAGGTACTCCTGTCTGCAGAATGCGAGGGGATATTTGATTTCCTGAATGCAAATCTACTGTTTTCTCACAGACAACGAAAAGAGAGCGAGCTGGCCAGTTGATTCATTGACTTGGGAGGAAGTATGTCACGTGACGTGTGGCAGGGGTATGGCTCCGGTATCACGATTAGAAGAAACCATATGGGTACAATAAACTATTACTTCTCTTCTGGTCTGAAGTCGAGTTGTCTTTTGATCTGAATTCTAGTTGTCTTCGGATCCAGAGACGAGTCTGAGAAGGAGGCTCCCTACTTGCTGTATGGTACCTAACCCATCGCAGAGGAGGTGAAATGGAAAATGCATCGGTACGCCGTCGATTCACTTTCTGATCCGCGAGGTTCCTGAAGCTAAATGACGAGAACCCCATTCTCCCACATAATTTAAGATTGCAGTAACTGTCACTCTATAAATTTAAGTAATAGTTGTTACATATGTTTCTGTGCTTAAGCGGAAAGAAAGTAAACACAACAGAATAGTCCACCCAAGGACGCGACAGTCGGCTCTTCTCTCCCGTTATGTCTGCTGCTTTTGACCTTTCTGAATAATTATAATTATAGACGCAAGAATAGTAGCCAACATCCTCTTGGGTATTCGTACACAATATGTTTGCCAATTTACTGCACGTTTTATTTGTAGGTTTTAGTAGTTTAAATATAGACCACATGGGGAACGCTGGATGGAGCCGCGCTTTTATAAACGGTAACCATCTATGGCCAGCCGGCACGTGTTGACGGATATCTGTTTTTAGTAAGTAGCCGCAACGAGCACCTGCCCCTCTGGGTTCTACACTCCTGGAAATGGAAAAAAGAACACATTGACACCGGTGTGTCAGACCCACCATACTTGCTCCGGACACTGCGAGAGGGCTGTACAAGCAATGATCACACGCACGGCACAGCGGACACACCAGGAACCGCGGTGTTGGCCGTCGAATGGCGCTAGCTGCGCAGCATTTGTGCACCGCCGCCGTCAGTGTCAGCCAGTTTGCCGTGGCATACGGAGCTCCATCGCAGTCTTTAACACTGGTAGCATGCCGCGACAGCGTGGACGTGAACCGTATGTGCAGTTGACGGACTTTGAGCGAGGGCGTATAGTGGGCATGCGGGAGGCCGGGTGGACGTACCGCCGAATTGCTCAACACGTGGGGCGTGAGGTCTCCACAGTACATCGATGTTGTCGCCAGTGGTCGGCGGAAGGTGCACGTGCCCGTCGACCTGGGACCGGACCGCAGCAACGCACGGATGCACGCCAAGACCGTAGGATCCTACGCAGTGCCGTAGGGGACCGCACCGCCACTTCCCAGCAAATTAGGGACACTGTTGCTCCTGGGGTATCGGCGAGGACCATTCGCAACCGTCTCCATGAAGCTGGGCTACGGTCCCGCACACCGTTAGGCCGTCTTCCGCTCACGCCCCAACATCGTGCAGCCCGCCTCCAGTGGTGTCGCGACAGGCGTGAATGGAGGGACGAATGGAGACGTGTCGTCTTCAGCGATGAGAGTCGCTTCTGCCTTGGTGCCAATGATGGTCGTATGCGTGTTTGGCGCCGTGCAGGTGAGCGCCACAATCAGGACTGCATACGACCGAGGCACACAGGGCCAACACCCGGCATCATGGTGTGGGGAGCGATCTCCTACACTGGCCGTACACCACTGGTGATCGTCGAGGGGACACTGAATAGTGCACGGTACATCCAAACCGTCATCGAACCCATCGTTCTACCATTCCTAGACCGGCAAGGGAACATGCTGTTCCAACAGGACAATGCACGTCCGCATGTATCCCGTGCCACCCAACGTGCTCTAGAAGGTGTAAGTCAACTACCCTGGCGAGCAAGATCTCCGGATCTGTCCCCCATTGAGCATGTTTGGGACTGGATGAAGCGTCGTCTCACGCGGTCTGCACGTCCAGCACGAACGCTGGTCCAACTGAGGCGCCAGGTGGAAATGGCATGGCAAGCCGTTCCACAGGACTACATCCAGCATCTCTACGATCGTCTCCATGGGAGAATAGCAGCCTGCATTGCTGCGAAAGGTGGATATACACTGTACTAGTGCCGACATTGTGCATGCTCTGTTGCCTGTGTCTATGTGCCTGTGGTTCTGTCAGTGTGATCATGTGATGTATCTGACCCCAGGAATGAGTCAATAAAGTTTCCCCTTCCTGGGACAATGAATTCACGGTGTTCTTATTTCAATTTCCAGGAGTGTATATAAACTGTATTTCAGGTTTTTACTAAAGTTGCTTTATGTGTACGACTCAGTGTTGCTGTTAGTATGTCATGTGCTATTATGACACATTTTTGTGTAATTGTACTAGCTGCGAAACCCGGCATTGCCAGGATATATATTTTTTGCCACTTTTCTATTAGAAACGTAAACAAAAAAGTGACTGTTTGTAGTGAAGTATCGAAAAATTTCATTTCCATGTGTTCGTGAAAATACCTTTGAATTTATGACACAGTCTTACAAAGAAATATGTATAATGTATATACAAATATATGAGTACACTCTCCAAATTAAGAAACATGGCCCCGGACAGTTTCTGTGCTCTGGGTGTAGCTGTTTCGTCTGTTTACAATGTTTCTATGGCAACGACTCTTGATAGCTCCATAGACGGCTATCGTTTTCGCCCTACAGCCACTTGTGCCCTGCAGGTGAAAGCTCTCAAAAGCGCTGCCAGGTGTCAGGGGCTTCCTCAAGGTGACTCGACTGTAGGTGTGACTTAGTAGTAAAGAATACATGTATTAAAACATCACGCATGATGCAGCATTTGTTCATGTATCTCAGTGTTCATGACGGCAAATCTCTTCAACTATTTGTCGTTGAACAACATATTTGTGAAGATACTTTCAGCGGCACTCGTGGATACCATCAATGAAATACAGGGTGTATCAAAACGAATCATCCGATTTGGCGCGTCTATATTTCTGAAACTAATAAACGATACAATGAATTGTGTTTTTTGATGAACAAGAAACTCAAAAGTTTGTCTTTTTTCTCATGCCTCTTCATAGGTGTTCAATTACCGCCCTTGAGATGCACGGAATAATGCGATATTCAGATTTTTCACACACTCCAGCGAGCATGTCTCGAGTTACAGCTTACACAGCTGCTGTTATGCAATGTCAGCTCATTCACTGTTGGTAACGGAGGCACATAAACAGAGTCTTTTATAAACCCACACAAGTAAAAAAATCAAATACAGTCAGGTCCGGTGACACTGGACGCCAGTAATGCAAGGCTGAATCGTTTGGTCCAGTGCGACCGATCCATTCCCGCACTTCCAGACGCCAGTTGGCGGCTCACATCCTGTTGGTAAATGAAGTCATTCGAATCAGTCTCAACTGTGGGAAAAGAAAGTTAAGGAAATTGAGATACATAAAGCACTCCGCTTCAGGCCACGAGTGGCCTACCAGGGCCATCCGACCGTTGTATCATCCTCGGCGGAGGATGCGGGTAGGAGGGGCGTGGGGTCAGCACACCACTCTCTCGGTCGTAAGATGGTATTCTTGACCGAAGCCGCTACTATTCGGTCGAGTAGCTCCTCAATTGGCATCACGAGGCTGAGTGCACCCCGAAAAATGGCAACAGCGCATGGCGGCCTGGATGGTCACCCATCCAAGTGCCGACCACGCCCGATCAACTTCGGTGATCTCACGGGGACCTGTGTATCCACTGCGGCAAGGCCGTTGCATACATTGACATACATTCTCGCTGTAACAATGTTCTCGGGAAAGAAAAATGGACCATACACCTTTACCAATGAAACTGCACGAAACACATTAAATTTTGGAGAGTCCGTCTCATTTTATAAAGCTTAATGTGCTTGTTCCATACCCCATATTCTGACATTATGACGGTCGTCACTAAACACTAAGCGTGGAAGAGAACTCATCCTCCAACCTGCCAAGAACGAAATTACAGAACTGCACACGTTGCTGTTTGTCTCTTCCACGAACAGCTTGCAGTAGCTGAATTTTATATGGTTTCGTGTGTAAAAGCCGACACACAGACTACCTGTTTCTCGGAATTGCTCATGCCATTGTCTAATGCTCTGTGCTGTAGGATGATCCATGCCATACCTAGTACGAAAGTCGCGCTGAACATTTATTACAGACCCGCACTGCGCAAAACATAGAACACGAAACGCTTTCTGTTCTTCCAACGCCATTTTTACTAGAACCGAAGTGGGAGCGTTCTGCTGCTACCTAGCGGGAACCATGTAGAACTCCAGAGTTTGCTCTTTCCAACAGAAAGTTCATCTCGCACATATCTCAAATAACATAATAGTTATGATTTTTTAAAAATCGGATGATTCTTTTTGATACACCCTGTATGTTGCGAACAGAGTTAGCATCAAAGAAGTAATAAATTTAAACTTCAGGCGTGATGCGACATTTTTCTTGCATCTCAGTGTTTATGATGTCATCTACTGATCTATGTGCCATACAATGATACAATTTTGTAGGTACATACAGCGACATATGTGGGGTGCAAAATGTGATGCGCATACAGTTAGCAGAAAAGAAGTAAAGATTGAAACGTCATCATGATGCAGCAATTTTTCGCGAGTGTCAGTGTTTATGATTCATATCGCCTGAACTATGTTTGCTGCCATGATATGATTTTGTAGGTGCATTTACCGTATATGTGGATACTGCCTGAGAAATTTATTACTAATAGAGTTCGTAGTAAAGAAGAAATAAATTGAAACGTCAAGCATGAGACAGGAGTTTGTCACGCATCTCATTGTTATGAGATGAACTATGATAGGTAGGTCGTTCTTACCCCGACAGCGATTGTTACCTGACGAAAGGGATATGTGTGCCAAGTCTGGTTGGAATCAGTCCACTGGTTTACGAGGAAATGTAACACACACACAAATTCTGATCTGAAGATTGTTACTATAACCGAAACCAGTCTCCATCAGTAATACGAAAATAATTGGCGATTTAGGCTGTACATTTTGTTTTTATACTCGAATTCTGCACAGTCCGTATCATAAAAGATATGTTGAATAATACGGTCCATTTTAGTTACCTGGATGATGGACAACTAACGAAATAAATAAAATATCAAATAAATAATAAAAGTGTATTGAAAACCATGGAATGGATCGAAATTCGTTCTGGTTTGAATGTATCGGTATCACTTAGGATCCAAGCTAGTTTTCATGTTAGGGTATCCTTCCATCATTTTAGCTAGATGGTTACTTCAATGTGGCCCAATTTAATTCGTTTTTCGATATCAGTCTTCTTGCGTGTGTGTGTTCCACAGTTTTTGATATGGAACTTCGTTGTGGTTTGCATGTATCAGTAAGGATCCTAGCTGTTTTTGATGCTATGGTAGCCTTGCATCACGTTAGCTTGGTGACTGTATGAGTATGGCCCACCGCTGAATGTGGCTGTTCTTAATTCGTTTGTCAAAATCAGTCTTCTTGCTTGTATTTCGTATTTTTTTGTATTGACGGCGCAAGAGTACTGCTCTCCTCGTAGAACGTAACGTGTTATTATTTGTTTGGCCTGTGTCAAGAAAGCCGTAATGCAATTCAACAGAAAAACAGAAAAAATTCTGCCGCTGGCTTCTGCAGACCGGCGCGCAACCGCTCGCTAGGGCGCTCCGCGCGGCCGCCGAGACGAAGCACAGCACAGCGCGGCGCGGCGGAGCCCGTATTAACAAAATTCAGCCACAAATTCAGATTGAATGGCTTTCCAATAATTCATTTGCATGAAACTGGAAATAGAAGAGCGCAGGACGGCGGACGGTATCGGCAGAGGAGACGGGAGGGAGGGGAGGGGAGGAGGGGAGCGGAGACCAGAGGTGGTTCTGGTCAGCGTCCGCCCGCGTCCGGCGCTGCGGTAATATCGAAGGAATATAAAACTTTAATACCCTCCTGCAGGATGCGCTTAGCAGAGAAAAGTAGTCGCGGATACAGCGTAGCCATTAGCCGTCGGAAATAGAGCGGAGCGGGCATGTAAACAAAAGTTGAGCAGCCCGGATTGAGTGAGATCGCGCACGGGCCGCCGGCGGTGAATACAAAGCGGTGCAATTGGCCACCGCCGATGCCGCAGCTCGCAAGCGGATTAAATCTTTGCGAGGAGGATTGGCGGGGGTGGGAGGGGGAGGGAGGCGGGGGGCAGGAATCGGAATCGGCAGCGGGAGCAGGCGAAAAATATCGGCCGCTGCGCAGGGTCGCTTCATCCGGTCAGCGGCCGCCACGCGGATACGGACGCCGTTCGCCGGTCGCTCGTCTTTTGAAGAGCCGCCGGTGCCGGAAACACGCCGCGTTCTCCCCGCAGTCATTGCTTTCCGCAGGGCGATTCAGTCCAGTGCGTTTAATCCGCTCTTACTGCTGCGCGCGAACGGCGCGTTAGAGTTGCGCGCAGCGATTTTAAACCCGGCGAGTGTGTTGAGAGAATATACTGTTTCCGCACTTGTTACCCGCGTGGAGGTGGTGTAGTGAATATGATCCCTCAGTCTTCGGCACTTACAAGCGGGACATTCTCTCAATTGCGGAACTGTTTGCGTTCTTAAGGTCATTGACCGCTGGTGATGAATCGCTCGGCTGTATTCGACCTACGGTTGCGTATCTGTCACTTGTAGGATGTTATGACCATACGAAATACAATAGTCTGGCCACTACTGTGGGTTCTTTGACTGCTCTGGGAGATGGCTCATCGGAACTACAAGAGGTGAAATATTAGTTCACTTAATTACATTAATGACAAAAGACTTACGCAACTTGTTACAATGCTACGACATAGGAGACCTTAATATTTTACAATTGTCACTGACTACTGAAGCACCACTTGCACCTATGAGCAAAGTCTTCTCTTGAAGTACAGTGTAGCCTTGCAGGTACTGCAGGTAGCCTTGCTCGGGACCATACCACAGCCACTGGAACACTTGTCTCCAGACACACAGTCTACAGACGACTGAACAGACATGGTTTATTCGCCTGGAGACCTGCAAGGAGCATTCCACTGACCCCTGGTCACAGGAAAGCCCGTAAAGCCTGGTGTCAAGAACACAACACATGGTCATTGCAATAGGGGTCCAGGTTATGTTCACGGATGAGTCCAGGTATAGTCTGAAGAGTGATTCTCGCCGGGTTTTCATCTGGCGTGAACCAGGAACCAAATACCAACCCCTTAATGTCCTTGAAAGGGATCTGTATGGAGGTCGTGGTTTGATGGTGTGGGGTGAGATTATGATTGGTCTACCGCACACCCCTGCATGTCTTTGATAGAGGAATTGTAACAGGTCAGGTGTATCGGGACGTCATTTTGCACCATGAACACCGAATGAAAAATGGCGCGCCACAATGATCATAAAGTTCGTATCACCAAGACTGGAGGCGAACTCCTTCGAAGTTACAAACCGTGCAGAACGTTTAGCTAGATATCCACTCTTAAGGAATTCGTATAGAATCATATTCGTGTAACGGGGCGATGAGAACTGATGGAATATGATGGCATGCAACCGAATGCGAAACAATCTGTCGCGGAACTTATCGTAAAACTGCCAATATTTCTAGGCGTAGCTTTAGGTAGTGCGATAATATATTTAAAAGACACGGGAAAAACAACCATCCAGAGACCGAATTTGTCCAGTGGTTCCAAGTGGTAGAATTACAACGTCACTCACTTTTCCGGAGGGATGGTTTGATCTAAAAGGGTGTGATTTTTATACGCAGAGCAGGAATCAAGCAAAAGCATGTTATTTTAACTAGGTATTGGACAAAAGTAGTGCTCATTCCATAGTTCTTCTACACCCATTTTCCCACCCTTGCTTGCTATGACGTAAATATTCCCTGCTGCCCTTGCAAGATCACGCGCACGAGAATGAATCGTAGGGGCCACAGCGCTCCCAACTTATCGCAGGGCAATAAATAACTTCCCAGCCAATTTACCATCCAGATTAACAGCCAGTATATCTGTGTACGAATACGTTAAGTCACTGATGTTAGCTGATCATGATACAACTCTGCTGGTACCTTTTTCACATACATTTCCCCTTCAAATCCAGATTGGTCGGAGATGGAAACAAATCCCTTACTGAACAATGGAATAAGCTTGTTTATCTCATCTACAAATTTTCGGGCCGATTCTGCAGTTTGCTGTGCATCGTCAGGTTGACACTTGTTTGAAATTTCGTTATCTTACGTATTCTGCAGCACTGTTTGAAGTGTTGCAACCATCCACTGCTTTCATGAAATCACTGTAATCTATGTCGCGCGCAGTTTCATGTGCAAAAAAAAGTAGGTCAGTATCATGCATATCCTGTAAATTGCATCAAGCATCCTTGAAAAGTGCAAACACCAGTTTTTGTACCAAGCGGGCCTAGTCTTCTCTTGAATAACCGGTACGGGAAAACCACCGACAGGATGTATGGCTGAAGGTGTGTTTTGGAGCTCAGACTTCCCCAGTGATAGTCAAGTCTCTTACCACCGCGCCATCTCTTTCAGTGATCTTAGACTGCCGGTGCGATTATTACAAACAGCAGGCCTCTGGAAAAATCATGGTTCACGAAAAAAGCAGTTACTAGCAGACTTGGAGGTTAAGACTTTGGACTTTACTGAATATAGAGATAGAAGAATATGAAACTGACATGTTACTATACGTTAATATTCAATCAGGGATCACGCTATTTTAGCAATTTAAATTCATTTCTCATGGGTTAATAAATTTCATGTATGGAGCGGTAACATTTTTCCTCACTGCGTCCTAGAAGGTAGACTGAAACCTATAGTTATAGCAGTTGTATATTTACAAAAACTTTTGAAAGTGCTGACTGCAATACATTTTCGGCATTTTGAAGTTATCAGTTGTATAAATGAGAGGAAATGATACGATAACCACAAATGGTACAAATATCAGACTACAGTTACATAGATTGGAATCATACGGAAGCAGCGGTTGAGAAGTGACAGGGTTGTAGACTTTACCCAGTCTGTGCATAGAGCAAGATGTAAAAGAAGCCAGGAAAAAATTTGGAAATGTAAGTAAAAATGAAGAATAAGTGCTCTGCATACGAAATTCTCTCAGTGACTTGGAAGATTAGTTGAACGGAATAGGTAGTTACAGATAATTTTAAAAGTACAGTAGCCACAACTTAAGTAATTATACCTAACTGATTGACCAATTCATACAACATAACAGGTGTTTATATATATGTGTCAAAACAATTAAAATATAAAACTGAGTGAAAAATCCAATAGTCCGCTGTAGCTGTGTTTGTATAAGTCACACAACCGGTTTCGCAGCATTAAAGTTGCATCATCTGTTGTATGCAATGCTAAGTCATATGGTATTGGGAGCTGTTACAGAATGCAGAAGAGTAACATTAGACGTTACCATTAGGCCTTATATATACGTCAGATGATGCAACTTAATACTGGACTTTCATTCAGTTTTATATTTGAATAGGAATAGGTTGTGGCTTGAAAGAAGGTTATAAGATGAACGCAGTTAATATCAAAGAAATGGGCATTGTAGTCTAGATGAATTAAACCAGGTGACGCTGAGGGAAATAGAAAGTAAGACACCAAAAGCATTGGACGAGGTCTACTAAGTGGGCAGAAAAATGACTATGGTAGAGACAAAGAGAGTATAAAATGTAGACCAACAACTGGAAGAAAAGCGCAACTGAAAATATATCGTTAACATTGAATATAAATTTAAGCGTTAGGATTTCTGTATGGAATGTAGCCTTGCACAGAAATATGGGCGATAAGATATTCAGAGGAAAAGAGAATATAAGAATGTTAAAGATTAGATTGGTAGATCAGTTTACCAATCATGGCCTACTAAACAGAACTGGGGAGAAAAGACATTTAATGCACAATTCTAGTAAAAGAAGAGGCAGGTTAACGGGACAAAAGTAATAGTCATATTTGTAATGGAGTGTGGGAAAAAAATTATAGAGCAATGCAAAGGTTTGATTACTGTCGACAAGTTCAAATGGATGTAAATTGCAGTAGTTATGCAGAGGTTAAGAGGCCTGCATGGGATAGTCGAGCGTGAAGAGCTGCATCAGTCTTCGGAATAGAGGCTACAAACAAAACAAAAAATAAAGAATTTTGCAATGGTTCTGTAATCTACTGAAAACAAGATCGCCAGGTTATACGAGTTTCCTTTTAACTCCTTCCAAAGAAGACACACTTGGAAAAGTCTGCATACGGCAATGTTGCTAACATAAATTAGGTGGGCATGCTGAAAAGTAATGCCTCCGAATTCTTGATTCTGTTTCGAATGCCGATTGAGGTACTACATGTCACGTACATTACGCGGTGTATTTTCCCACTTCGCTGACGCAAGATGCAAGCCTCTGCCACCATAGGGACCCGAAATGTAGTGGGCACGTAACTACGAGTGGTGGTTGCGGTGTGTAACGTAACGACAAGGGGCGAACAAAAAGTTTCCGTTTTTTCAGTCATCAGCCTTCTGACTGGTGGTTTGATGCGACCCGTCACGAATTCCGCTCCTGTGCCAACCTCTTCATCTCAGTGTAGCGTGTGCAACTAACGTCCTTCATTATTTCCTGTATGTATTCCAGTCTCTTTCTTCCTCTACAGTTTATGCTCTCTACAGTTCCCTATAGTTCTCTGATGTCCTATCATCCCGTTCCTTCTTCTTGTCAGTGTTCTCCACATATTCCTTTCCTCTGCGATGCTGTGCAGAACCGCGAACCTCCTCGTTCATTTCCTTATCAGTCGCCTTAAGTTTCAACATTCGGCTGTAACACCACATTTCAAATGTTCGATTCTCTCATGTTCCGGTTTTCCTACAGTCCATGTTTCACTTCCATGCAGTGCTGTGCTCCAAACGTACATCCTCAGAAATTTCTTCCTCAAATTAAGGTCTATGTTTGATACTGTTATACTTCTCTTGGCCAGGAATGCCCTTTTTGCCAGTGCTAGTCTGCTTTTGATGTCCTCCTTGCTCTGTCCGTCACTGGTTATTTTGTTGCCTAGGTAGTAGGATTCCTTAACTTCATCTACTTTGTGACCATCAACCCTGTTTCTCGCTGTCCTCATTTCTTCTGCTTTTCATCACTTTTATTTCTTAGATTTACTCTCAATCAATATTCTGTACTCATTAGACTATTCATTCCTTGAATTTTAATTTCACTCCTGAACCTTTTTTTTATTTCCATCATTGCTTCTTCGAGGTACAGATTGAACAGTAGAGCCGAAAGACAACATCCCTGTTTTGCACCTTTTTAATCCTAGCGCTTCGTTCACTGTTGTCCACTCTTATTATACCCCTTGGCTCTTGTATCCCCGTCTCTCCATGTAGCTTACCCCTATTTTTCTCAGATTTTCGACCATCTTGTACCATTTTACATTATCCAATGCTTTTTTCAGGTCGACAAATCTTACAGACGTGTCTTGATTATTCTTCATTCTTTCTTCTTTTATCAACCGCAACGTCAGAATTGCCTCTCTGGCGCCTTTACCTTTTCTAAGACTAAACTGATCGTCATCTAGCTCATCCATAGTTTTCTTTCCCATTCTTCTGTCTATTATTCTTGTAAGCTATTTGGATGCATGAGCTGTTAAGCTGATTGCGCGATAATTCTCTCATTTGTCTGTTGTTGCAGCCTTAGAAATTATGTGGATGATATTTTTCCGAAAGTCATAATCGCCAGACTCATACATTCTACACAGCAAACTGAATAGTCGTTTTGTTTCCACTTCCGCCAATTATTTTAGAAATTCTGATGGAATGTTATCCATCCCGTATGCCTTACTTGATCTTAAGACCCACAAAGCTCTCTTAAATTCTAATTATAATACTGGATCCCCCATGTCTTCTATGTCGAGTCCTCTTTCATCTCCTATCACATCAGACAAGTCTTGTCCCTCATAAAGGCCTTCAATGCACTCTTTCCACCTATTCGCTCTATCCTCTGCATTTAACAGTGCAATTCCCATTGCACTCTTCATGTTACAACCCTTGCTTTTGATTTCACCGAAGGTTGTTTTGACTTTCCTGCACGCTGAGTCAGTCCGTCCGACAAGCATCTCTTTTTAGATTTCTTCACATTTTTCATGCAGCCATTTCGTCTTAGCGTCGCTGCACTTTATATTTATTTCATACTTCAGTGTCTTGTATTTCTGTATTCGTGAATTTCCCTGAACATTTTTGTATTCCCTTCTTTCATTGATCATTGTTACCCATGGTTTCTTCGGAGTTACCTTCTTTGTACCTATGTTTTTCTTCCAACTCCTGTGATTTCTCTTTCCAGTGAGGTCCATTCCTCTTCAGCTGTAGTAGCTACTGGGTTATTCTTAATTGCCATATCTACAGCCTTAGAGAACTTCAAACCCTATCTCGAATTCCTTAGTACTTCCATATCCCACTTCTTTGCATATTGACTGTTCCTGACTAATCTCTTAAACTTCAGCCTACTCTTCATCACTACTACATTGTGATCTGAGCCTATATCTGCTCCTGGATACGCCTTAGAGTCCAGTAACTGTTTTCGGAATCTCTCTCTGACCGTGATGTAATGTAAGGGATATCTTCCAGTATCACCCAGCCTTTTCCAAGTACAGCTCCTCCTCTAGTGAGTCTTGAACAGAGTATTCGCTATTATTACCTGAAATTTTTTACATCACAATTTTTCTTTCCCCTCTCCCATTCCTTGTCCTAAGCCCAAGTTCTCTTGTTGATACACGTCATGTGTCTTTAATGCAGTAGTTCCAATTGCCTCATGCTGTTCATCATTGCTAGTTATTCCACCTTTAGGGGCAGTTTCCCAGCCCAAGGACAAGAGAGTGCCCTGAACCTCTGTCCCGCCCTCTTTGACTAGGCCATTGGCAGAATGAGGGTGACTCTTTGCACCGGAAGTGTTCGGCACCGACCGAGGGCGTTTCGTTTACTAAGCAAAGAGGCAATCCGTTGACCACGGGTGCCTATTTCGAAACCCGTAAAGTCCAGAACCGTTACGCCAATCATAAGAAATAGCCGTGAGCTTTGAGATAATCATTTCACCGACGCACCGGCTTGAAGATACTCGTTTGGTGAAACACTGTGTCCTTCTGCGTGAAGAAGTCGTAACTCTTGCACATCCTCATCCCACAGGAATCCTCGACGTTTCAAGCCCTTGTTTTTAGAGGAACCGAAGGCGCAGTAATCGAATGAGGAGAGATCAGAACAACAGAGCAGCTGCTCGAGTGTCTCCCGCTTCAGCTGGCGTAGCGTCTACTTTATATTTGCGATATGGGGACGTGCATTGTTATGAAGGAGCAGCACCCTTGGCGCACCAACCCATAGAGATACTGGCCTATACATATTTTTCACTCTCCGACGGATGTCTATTGGTGTTTGCCCTTCGGAGGAGGAAGAAGTTAGTGTTTAATGTCCTGTCGACAACGAGGTTATCAGAGACGGAGTACAAACTCGGATTAGGAAGGATGGAGAAGGAGAGCGGCATTGCTCTTTCGAAGGAACTATGCGAGTTCAGTGTGTTTATTAGCCTGTTCAGTTCAACTATTATAAATAATGACTACAACAGCACATTGGTCCTGTTTGGTCCATTTGGTAATAACGTCGCCATAAACCACGTTACCGTATTTACCGCACGCTTGTTGGAAACACACGAATGCACACTAATCCATTGCACACATGTCGGTGCTTACATACCCGCATCGGAGTCGACCTGCATTTTATACACAGTGTAGCAACACCCCCAGGCTGAAACTTTTCGGTCGCCCCTACATGTCACTGCTGGAGAAACCGTTTACCTCGGAAAACTGTAAGCACGGAATCAAGTAATTCGTCTATACATGGAACACCCTCTCTTTCAGCACGACAGTGCCAGCTCACACACGAGCACTGCGACATCTACAACTATCGTAGGCCTCGGATTCACTGTCGTCAGTCATCCTCCATATGGTCCTGACATGGCCCCAGCCGATTTACATCTGTTACCAAAACTTAAGCAACACCTTCGAATACTTCACTGTGATAGTGGTGAGGTTTTGGCCCCTACTACAAAGTCAAACATTCTACAATGATAGTATCAACAAACTGGCCTCTCGTTGGGGGAAATGCGTTTGTCTTCGGAGTAACTATGTTGAGAAATAAATATGTGGACATTGTCGTATCATGTATCGATACGACCGTTTGTAACGGACTTGCAAGTTTCTGTACGACGGTGTGTGCCTGCTAAGTGACATCTCTAGCAGCTCTATACTATGAGCGACCTCTGCCGCTGCAATATACACTACTGGCCATTAAAATTGCTACACCACGAAGATGACGTGCTACAGACGCGAAATTTAATCGACAGGAAGATGATGTTGTGATATGCAAATGATTAGCTTTTCAGAGCATTCACACAAGGTTGACACCAACGTGCTGACATGAGGAAAGTTTCCAACCGATTTCTCATACACAAACAGCAGTTGACCGGCGTTGCCTGGTGAAACGTTGTTGTGATGCCTCGTGTAAGGAGGAGAAAAGCTTAGCATCACGTTTCCGACTTTGATAAAGGCCGGATTGTAGCCTATCGCGATTGCGGTTTCCCGTATCGCGACATTGTTCCTCGCGTTGGTCGAGATCCTATGACTGTTAGCAGAATATGGAACGGTGGGTTCAGGAGGGTAATACGGAACGCCGTTCTCGATCCCAACGGCCACGTATCACTAGCAGTTGAGATGACAGGCATCTTATCCGCGTGGTTGTAACGGATCGTGCAGCCACGTCTCGATCCCTGAGTCAAGGGATGGGGACGTTTGCAAGGCAACAACCATCTGCACCAACAGTTCGACGACGTTTGCAGCAGCAGGGAGTATCAGCTCGGAGACCATGGCTACGGTTACCTTTGACGGTGCATCATAGACAGGAGCGCCTGCGATGGTGTACTCAACGACGAACCTGGTTGCACGAATGGCAAAACGTCATTTTTTTCGGATGAATCCAGGTTCTGTTTACAGAATCATGATGGTCGCATCCGTGTTTGGCGACATCGCGCTGAACGCACATTGGAAGCGCGTATTCGTCATCGCCATACTGGCGTATGACCCGGCGTGATGGTATGGGGTGCCATTGGATACACGTCTCTGTCACCTCTTGTTCACATTGACGGCACTTTGAACAGTGGACGTTACATTTCAAATGTGTTACGACCCGTGGCTCTACCCTTCATTCGATCCCTGTGAAATCCTACATTTCAGCAGGATAATGCACGACCGCGTGTTGCAGGTCCTGTACGGGCCTTTGTGGATACAGAAAATGATCGATTGCTGCCCTGGCCAGCACATTCTCCAGATCTCTCACCAATTGAAAACGTCTGGTCTATGGTGGCCAAGCAACTGGCTTGTCACAATACGCTAGTCACTACTCTTGATGAACTGTGGTATCGTGTTGAAGCTGCATGGGCAGCTGTACCTGTACACGCCATCCAAGCTCTATTTGACTCAATGCCCAGGCGTATCAACGCTGTTATTACGGCCAGAGGTGGTTGTTCTGGGCACTGATTTATCAGGACCTATGCACCCAAATTGCGTGAAAATGTAATCACATGTCAGTTCTAGTATAATATATTTGTCCAATGAATACCCGTTTATCATCTGCATTTCTTCTTGGTGTAGCAACTTTAATGGCCAGTAGTGTAGGATGGACGGCTGCAGCCGCTCAGCCTACTTGCACTTGAGCCATTACGCTACTACACCTCCGTTCGTACTTAGGACAGCGAATCTCATCCTAGTTGCTGCTGTATGAGCTGGACTCTAGTTCTTGCTGTTTATCTGTAACGAGTGTTTATATGCTTGGAGAAATACAAGTTAAGCAAATCATCTGTTCGTTGTGCTACCTTTTCGCGGATCATTTCTGCTCCTGTCCAGTTTTCCTAGACGACAGTTGCCGCAGCACTCTGTAGCCCATCTCTTGTTATCGTAGAGCACGAAACCGTACACAAGGGAAATGAAGAATAAAGAGATAGAAAGTTTAAAAGGTTTGCTTTGTTTAAGACGCTTTGAGTTTTCGCATAAAAACTTCAGAGGCATTAGTTTTCAGCACGCCCACAAAATCAGAAATCCTTTATTTCTTTCCCTGGAGTTTGGCAAATCGAGGCCCGTGTTGGCAAGACGCTGCTATCTGACCCCTGTGTTAAAGCAACGACCAGACACATAACGTGGTGGTAATGGGGCTGCCAGCCGTATAATACCGCCGTACAAGTCGGCGCGCTTTGCGATGCAGCGACTCGGCCGCTAATTGCTGGGGCGGCCGGGCCGTGGGGCCAGTTGGCGCGCCTCCAGCCGCCACCGTCGCCGGGCAGGTGTTTTGTTTTCCGCACTGCCGCATCTCGTCTCCCTCTTCGTCAAGGAGCTGCCGATGGGGTTCCGCGACGAACGGAAGCGAAAAAGGAGGAGGCGGCGGAAGGATGGCGTAAGCGCTGGCGAAACCGCCAGCGTGCAGGAGGAGAGAGAAATGGCGTCTGCGAAACAACGAGAGGCGTGGGAGGCTAGAGAAGGACGAGAGGCGTGTTGAAGGGGGCGCGGGAGGGCAGGTGGGATTAGGACGTGTCGCACAGCTTAGGCTGGCGGCTGGGGGCGCGATTGGGTGCGCGATGCGCGCTCACGCGGACTGCGGCGAGGCTGCGGGCTGCTGGCAGCCAGCTATATCGAGCACCGCCATGCTGGTCGCTATCTGCACGCCGTTGTCGCCCGCGAGAACAGCCGCAGGGGCGGCCGTCGCGAGACTGGTGCTAAGTCACCCACTGCACAGACATATCGTTCAAGTACGTACGGGGCAATGCAGAATGATTACAACGATCAAAAACAACTATAGGGGTGAAAGCATTTTGTAAAGTGATGAAAACATACTTTTCGTGCAGATGGTGTGCTATGCCGCTCTAAAAGCGGATAATACCCAGGAGAGCAGTGTGCTGGCATCCAAATGACGCCATTGCGGGAGGATGACACGGTGACCGGTCGGTCTCGATCGGCCCTTTTGTGGTCAGAGCGTCAGATCTTTGCTTTGGTGCTTCTCCAAACTCAGGCCATTACTAACGCTAGAAGCTAGAACGCTCAAAACTTGAACCGTTTTAGTAACACACTAACTCGAGTTGTAATGTGGCTGAATTGTTCATGTAGAGTACCTTACATAACTTTACTTATATTTTTATGGTCTCATGGTACTCCTCAGGTCTATTTACATAATGAGTGCGTAACTGAGGCGTTCTTTTCGTAATTCGTATTAATATTTGCAAGATGCATGTGTATTGCCTACAATTAAGATAGGAACTGAATTAGCTGTTCAGTTCCGTTTGTCAGAAGCTTTGTTTTTCGGTTTATTCGGCACGTCAACCTAACAGAGAGGCGGTGGAGGGGAGCTAGCAACCATCCTTCGGCGCGGCCGTAAATGTAAAGTGGGCGTCAGGGCGGAAGCTGCCTCCATCCTCGTTTTTTCCCTCCGGCTCAGCACAGGTCTTGTTAACGCTACGGGTGGTAGCGCGTCAGACAGCTAGCAAGCCCTCGCGCAAAGACACGATGGCTACGTGAAGGAATGTCTCCTTTACTTAAACGATAAAGGCGGCGGTTGGAATCTTCTGTGGGAACTGAAAGACATTATCTCAACACTTGCTTTGGAAGACAGAGAGCCTCTCCTCCTTGCAGACGCTGTGCCGAAAGCTTGGAATTTGATTGGAGCGGTGGTTTTCAGCATACGTCGATGAACACAGAAGAATGTACACAGGGATGGAAAATATGAAAAATGTGCCGTGTTGCACTACAGACAATGCTTCAATGTGAAATTTTGGAGAGAAAGCGTAGCTGTGAATGTTGTTCAGAGACAACCATTATAGTGTTATGGAGTTTCAAAAATTTAAGGACTAGATAGATAAAGAACGAATAACGTATGAGGGGTGTTCAATGAGTAATGCAACACATTTGGTTTTCCCATCCAGTTTCGGTTGAAAAAATGCGGAATTTATTGTGGGACAACGTGCAGTGTTCCTGCTTGAGCCCCTATAATTTCATGAAGTTCCGACAAGTAGCGGCGCTACACATAGCCTCTAAAATGGCGTTCGTTCCAAGCAGAGCTGACATTCAGCTTCTTTTGGCGAAAAACCAGAGCACCACACATACCCATAGGCGCTTGCAGAATGTCGGCGGAGACCTGGGAGTGAACAAAAGTCTGGCGGGTGGTTGGGCAATGCATCTGTTATCATCGCAGCAAGGTCGCGGAAACCTGCCCGATCTCCGCAGCTGCACGTAGCTGTAACTTCTGCAATGATGGGGCGTGCGGACACACTCATTCGAAGTGAGGAAATAGACAGGGACTTGGATAGGTGACAATGTCCTGTATAAGAGGTTGGTATAGTGCATAGGAAAGTGTAACAGAAATGCTCGTGGAACTTAAATACGAATTTGAAAAAATGCGCCGCGCGGGATTAGCCGTGCGGTCTTGGGCGCTGCAGTCAAGGACTGTGCGGCTGGTCCCGGCGGAGGTTCGAGTCCTCCCTCGGGCATGGGTGTGTGTGTTTGTCCTTAGGATAATATAGGTTAAGTAATGTGTAAGCTTAGGGACTGATGACCTTTGCAGTCAAGTTCCATAAGATTTCACACACATTTGAACCTTTTTTTTTTTGAAAAATGCTATGAAATTCTTGCCAAATTTATGTAAATTTTGAGAATATGCATTCGCTGGTGACCGCGTGACCATTACGCTGCCACCAACTTATATATCGCATAGGAATCATAAGGAAAAGATTAAAGCGATTAGGGTGCGTGCAGTGGCATGTAGACAGCGATTTCTCCCTCGCCCAGTACGCGAATGGATAGGAAATAAAGCCGATAATGTTGGTACGATGAAACCTCCACCATCTACTGTACAGTTTCTTGTGGAGTGTTTATGTAAATGGAGCTGTAAAAATATCAGAGTGACTCATACAGTGTTAGTGTGTTCTGTGCGATGTCACTGATAGGTGGCGCTCGGTGGGAATGTGGGTCTACCATGAGGCATGCCGAGACAGTCCGTGCAGTCTTCCATCTGTGATTTCTATGTTGACAGAACGATTAGTTCTAACAGGCGTCTCTTCCACCGTTTGTTCATTTTTACCTTTAGCAGGTACTTTGTGTTCTTTTCCACTGCTCTTCATCAACCTTGTCTTTTTTATGTTTATTATTAATCCAAATTGTACAATAAGTATCCAGTGCTCATGGTTCAGGATTTGCTGTAAGCCTTCGTTATATGCTACAAGGATGTTAATTCCTACGAAAATTATTGTAGTTAATAATATATAACGCATTTTGAACCTGGTTCTGTTTTTCTTTTGTTCCATTCCGATTATTTATTCAAATATGTGTGAATTCCTAAGGGACCAAACTGCTGAGGTCATCGGTCCCTAGACTTACACACTATTTAAACTGACTTATGCTAAGATATAAGCAAGATGTATGAGACAGGCACCAAGAAGAATGTTCAAATGTTCAAATGTGTGTGAAATCTTACGGGACTTAACTGCTAAGGTCATCAGTCACTAAGCTTACACACTACTGAACCTAAATTATCCTAAGGACAAACACACACACCCATGCCCGAGGGAGGACTTGAACCTCCGCCGGGACCAGCCGCACAGCCCATGACTGCAGCCTTTTACACTGCTCGGCTAATCCCGCGTGGCTTCAAGATGAATATAATAATTCCGATCACAAGGAAAGCAGGTGTTACCGAACTATCAGTTTAATAAGCCACGGCTGCAAAATACTAACATGAATTGTTTAAGGACGAATGGAAAAACTGGTAGAAGCCAACCACGGGAAAGATCAGTTTGCATTCCGTAGAAATGTTGGAACACTTGAGGCAATACTAACCCTACGACTTATCTTAGAAAATAGACAAAGGAAACCTACGTTTCTAGCTTTTGTAGACTTGGAGAAAGCTTTTGACAATGTTGACTGGAATACTCTCTTTCAAATTCTGAAGGGAGCGAAAGGCTATTTACAATTTGTACAGAAACCAGATGACAGTTATAAGAGTCGAGGGCATGAAAGGGAAGCAGTGCTTGGGAAGGAGTGGGAGGGTTGTAGCCTATCCCAGATGTTATTCAATCTGTGTATTGAGCAAGCAGTAAGGGAAACAAAAGAAAAATTCGGAGTATGCATTAAAATCCATGGCGAAGAAATAAAAACTTTGAGGTCCGCCGATGACATTGTAATTCTGTCAGAGACAGTAAAGGACCTGGAACAGCAGTTGAACGGAATGGACAGTGTCTTGAAAGGAGGATATGAGGTGAACGGCTACAAAAGCAAAACGAGGCTAATGGAATGTAGTCGAATTAAGTCGGGTGATGCTGAGGGAATTAGATTAGGAAATGAGACGCTTAAAGTAATAAATGAGTACTGCTATTTAGGGAGCAAAATAACTGATGATGTTCGAAGTAGAGAGGATATAAAATGTAGACTGCCAATGGCAAGGAAAGCGTTTCTGAAGAAGAGAAATTTGTTAACATCGAGTATAGATTTAAATGTCAGGAAGTCGTTTCTGAAAGTATTTGCATGGAGTGTAGCCATGTATGGAAGTGAAACGTGGACGATAACCAGTTTAGACAAGAAGAGAATAGAAGCCTTCGAAATGTGGTACTACAGAAGAATGCTGAAGATTAGAAGGGTAGATCACATAACTAATGAGGAGGTATTGAATAGAATTGAAGAGAAGAGAAATTTGTGGCACAACTAGAAGAAGGTATCGGTTGGTAGGGTATATTACGAAGCATAAAGGGATCACCAGTTTAGTATTGGAGGGCAGCGTGGAGGGTAAAAGTCGTAGAGGGAGACCAAGAGATGAATACGCTAAACAGATTCAGATCGATGTAGGTTGCAGTAGGTACTGGGAGATGACGGAGCTTGCACAGGATAGAGTAGCATGGAGAGCTGCATCAAACCAGTCTCTGGACTGAAGACCACAACAACAAGAACATGATAAGAACAATGCACATACCCATGCCTGAGGGAGGACTCGAACCTCCGGTGGGAGGGCCCATGCAATCCGTGACATCGCGCCTCTAATCGCGCAGCCACTCCGCGCGGCTGCTATCCTTTCTTAACTGACCAACACACTTAGTCCTCCATATCGGGAATAGATCTCGATTTTTTAAAATTATTACGGCACTTTACTTTTGCTGTTATCACAAATTACAATGCTTGACAACTGCTACGGATTGCTACGGAGCAATCGACACTAGCTACGGAACACCCGACCAGTGGTAGTGAAAGGAAGTGCAGAGGGCGGAACTTGTTAACTCCAGCAAAGTCTGAGCACGAACGCTCTGTATGCATTCGACACTTCATGTAGTACAGTGCTTGCGACAAATGTTGTTTTTGTACTGATCATTCTGTGTGGTACGGCAACATGTCCGCGGAACATCGTTTGAGTGCTTGCGGTCGTGGACGAGTAGTTGGACGGCTCGAAACCTGTCATACAATCACTACTACACGGTAATAGGTGCTTCCAGAAGTATCATCTTGCGATTAAGAAAGGCCGGTGAAGCTGGAAATGCTATGCGAAAAGATGCCGGTGGTCGTAGATGGACCAACACAGTGCAAGGGTATCGATAAGTAGCCCTAGTGGCCAAAAGAAACAGACATCTCAGTCCTAGGCAGATCTCTGCATACCTTGCAACCGCTACCGATACACGTGTCTCTGCCAGAACCTCTTCGCGGCCATTAAATCAGGCTGCTTTCTAAGCACGGAAGCCTCTGAAATGTATCCGACTTCAACCACGCTATCGTCGAGAAAGAGGTCGTTGGTGTAGGAAGCACATTGTTTGGATTTAGCCTCAGTTGTGCAGAGTAATTTTCTCCGACGAATCCTGCTTCACTCTGGAAATTGGTTCTGGCCACACGTTACCGAGGAAAGAGAGGGGAACACGTTACACACCGCATAATGTTGATGAACGTCGCTGGTACGGCATAGGCGTTGTGGTGTGGCCAGACATTATGCAGAATGGGTGAACCCCGGTGCATAATTTCGCACACGGACCGTTGCAGAACAGCGGTGTTGCAGGGAGATTATTCTGGATCGTGTCCGTCTGGTTAGGGGTGCGGTGGGTCCCGATTTCCTGTTTATGGACGAATATGCCGGCCGACATAGATCCGCTTAGGTGGCGGACATACTGGAAAGTGAAGATACTGAAAGAATGGAATGGCCTGCGTGCTCCCTGGACGTAAACCCTGTACAGCACGCCTGGGATGCTCCTGACAGACGTGTTCCTCAATGAAGAGCGACTCCCCGAACAGTACCAAAACTGAAAACCACCTGGAGGGAGGAACAGGACAATATCGCCCGAGGTCCCGTCAACAGTTCGGTAGCCAGCATTCATAACAGATGAATCGAGCGGGTTAGCGCAATTGTTAGCACACTATACAGCGACCCAATACCAATATTTAATAATAAAATTTTTTGCAAGTGAAGTGAGAGGTACAGATACTATAAAGAAAGGTCGTGTCAGTATGAAATGCGTAAAGGCAGCGTTTTATGTGGAGAATTACGAAAATCAATAGTTTAAGAAACAAAGGCAATAATGATGAATTTGAAAACTAAACGATTTCATTGTACTTATAAGTGTTCATCTGCGTTCTTCAACCGATTTATATACGTAAAGGTTCTGTCCACCCCCCCCCCCCCCCCTCTCTCTCTCTCTCTCTCTCTCTCTCTCTCTCTCTCTCTCTCTCTCTCTCTCTCTCTGTGGTTGCCTTCGGAAGCCTTATTACGTATACTGCCTATCGAGATCTGTAATGAAATGTAATTTACTGAGCTGATATCACGTAGATACTACGTTAAACTTGAGGTGAATTCAAATAATCCTAGTTTTCAGAATTATAGCATTGTCTGAAGCGGAGCGAAAACTGCATCGCTGGAGGGCTGCAGTCCGCTATCATTACGGGGCACATTTAAGACTTATTTGATCGCTTCACAGGCGCGTTACTATTAAGGCAGAGTATTTAATAATACACTCCTGGAAATGGAAAAAAGATCACATTGACACCGGTGTGTCAGACCCACCATACTTGCTCCGGACACTGCGAGAGGGCTGTACAAGCAATGATCACACGCACGGCACAGCGGACACACCAGGAACCGCGGTGTTGGCCGTCGAATGGCGCTAGCTGCGCAGCATTTGTGCACCGCCGCCGTCAGTGTCAGCCAGTTTGCCGTGGCATACGGAGCTCCATCGCAGTCTTTAACACTGGTAGCATGCCGCGACAGCGTGGACGTGAACCGTATGTGCAGTTGACGGACTTTGAGCGAGGGCGTATAGTGGGCATGCGGGAGGCCGGGTGGACGTACCGCCGAATTGCTCAACACGTGGGGCGTGAGGTCTCCACAGTACATCGATGTTGTCGCCAGTGGTCGGCGGAAGGTGCACGTGCCCGTCGACCTGGGACCGGTCCGCAGCGACGCACGGATGCACGCCAAGACCGTAGGATCCTACGCAGTGCCGTAGGGGACCGCACCGCCACTTCCCAGCAAATTAGGGACACTGTTGCTCCTGGGGTATCGGCGAGGACCAATCGCAACCGTCTCCATGAAGCTGGGCTACGGTCCCGCACACCGTTAGGCCGTCTTCCGTTCACGCCCCAACATCGTGCAGCCCGCCTCCAGTGGTGTCGCGACAGGCGTGAATGGAAGGACGAATGGAGACGTGTCGTCTTCAGCGATGAGAGCCGCTTCTGCCTTGGTGCCAATGATGGTCGTATGCGTGTTTGGCGCCGTGCAGGTGAGCGCCACAATCAGGACTGCATACGACCGAGGCACACAGGACCAACACCCGGCATCATGGTGTGGGGAGCGATCTCCTACACTGGCCGTACACCACTGGTGATCGTCGAGGGGACTCTGAATAGTGTACGGTACATCCAAACCGTCATCGAACCCATCGTTCTACCATTCCTAGACCGGCAAGGGAACTTGCTGTTCCAACAGGACAATGCACGTCCGCATGTATCCCGTGCCACCCAACGTGCTCTAGAAGGTGTAAGTCAACTACCCTGGCCAGCAAGATCTCCGGATCTGTCCCCCATTGAGCATGTTTGGGACTGGATGAAGCGTCGTCTCACGCGGTCTGCACGTCCAGCACGAACGCTGGTCCAACTGAGGCGCCAGGTGGAAATGGCATGGCAAGCCGTTCCACAGGACTACATCCAGCATCTCTACGATCGTCTCCATGGGAGAATAGCAGCCTGCATTGCTGCGAAAGGTGGATATACACTGTACTAGTGCCGACATTGTGCATGCTCTGTTGCCTGTGTCTATGTGCCTGTGGTTCTGTCAGTGTGATCATGTGATGTATCTGACCCCAGGAATGTGTTAATAAAGTTTCCCCTTCCTGGGACAATGAATTAACGGTGTTCTTATTTCAATTTCCAGGAGTGTATTTCTTTTAGCAAATCGGGAGACCTTTACCAGGCAGTTTAATGAGGAATTTGCCAGTCATTTTAAGATATTGTGTTTAATTAGGGCCTGGTCTGTAGTACGTATAGAGGAGGACGACTTTCATTACAGAGTGAACATTACATTTGACCTAGCGCGTTGAAAAGCAAAGCGAAAGCTAAAATCATATTCATTTTCACGAACAATTATCAACGTCCATTTTGTTGCCTTTTAAGGTGTTCGGAAGATGTCCATTATATTGGCTTAGAATTTTCACAGCGTAGCTAGATTGTTTTTACTGTTTTATCAATTGTAGCAATTTTACGCCACATACAGAGAATTTCACTCAAATAATAATAGCAATATATCAATATTTTCAAAGAATGTATAGAACATAATTCACAGTACGGAGACGTTAAAACTGGCCTTGCATACGTGTGGACGACGGTTCAAAACCGTCTGCCGCCATCCTGATTTAGGTTTTCCTAAATAGCTTAAGGCAAATGCCGAAATAGTTCTTTCGAAAGGGTATACTTTCGACAGAGAACAGCCAATTTTCTCCTCCATTCTTCCATAATCCGAGCTTGGGTTCCGTTTCTAATGACCTCATTCTCGACGAGACGTTAAACAGTAATCTCCTTCTCCGATAATGTGCGTAAGATGTGCATTAGTGCCAGAGGAGAGCATATTGCTTACTGGGAGTTTGATGCCGACCTTTATGTTGGCTGTCTGACCCGAGTCAAATATTAACGTTATTTATGTCTGTTATCCTGCTTTCCCATGTGGTAAAATCTCTACCATTTTTCGTTATAAATGTACAACTCCTTCTCTGTTACGTATGTACTGTGTTTCATATAGTCTACCATTATTTGTGATTACTCCTGTCCAAAAATGTCTCTGTTCTTCAGCAAGTTTCAAGTAGTGTATTAACGAGAATTCACTTTACGATCATTCTGAACGCATTACATCCCCTATGTCTGCCTCAGGGTTCAAAAATTATAGCGATAAGAGCTGGACTCAATAAACCCGAATTCAGTTTGAGTTTTCAACATTACTTACGTTGACCAGCAGTACGGCAGATATTTGAGCCAAGGTCGCTTCGCAAGGCGCTGCAATATCCTAAGCTCTGTGAGATCTCATTTCCTGCTTCCGTGGCTCTCTACTTCTTACTTCAGTGTTTCTCGCCATTGGGAAACGCATCATCTTACAAGAGGAAAGAAACGGAACGAGAAGCTTGCAGCAGTTCATAGACGTGGGTGGATTTACTAATTCCTGTTAGACAAGTAGAAAAGGGAAGCGCTGTAGGAAGTCTTTGGTGGTGGTGGAGGAGGCGGGGGTTTGGCAGACGGTGGTTAATTGAACAGAGGCGGAGCAGAGGAGCAACACGGCTGCGGGGAATTAGTTAAGGCCGGCTGCAGGCGCGACAGCCGGGACCGCGCCCCCTGGCTGGCATTCATTTAAAAGAGCTGAGCGCGGGAGAGGAGAGGAGAGGCCGCGCCAGAGTCAACTGCCCGCCCTGCCCTGCCCTGCCTAAATTAAACGCCGCGCGTTTACCGGCTACCGGCTACGGGCTACAGGCTGCCCGCCAAGATGGGTGAGAAAATAATTACGCAGCTCCTCATCTCGCGCAGTTGCTCCGGGCGCCAAGCCGTGCACACTTATTATTGCGTCCCCACGAACCTGCGCCGCCCCCCCCCCCCCCCAGCCTCTTATACACGCGTACACATACACAAACATATGCACACACTCACACAACCACGCACGCACGCAACATTTAAAAAACGTTTCATTACTGCGTAATAAAATGAAAAAAACGATTGTTGAAATGGTTCAAATGGCTCTGAGCACTATGGGACTTAACATCAGAGGTCATCAGTCCCCTAGAACTTAGAACTACTTAAACCTAACTAACCTAAGGATAGCACACACATCCATGCCCGAGGCAGGATTCGAACCTGCGACCGTAGCGGTCGTGCCGTTCCAGACTGAAGCGCCTAGAACCGCTCGGCCACACCGGCCAGCTATACGGTTGTACGAGGGTTGTTCCGAAAGTAATACCTCTTGTCTTCTTCTCTGGCTTTAACCTGAAATTTTGGCTTTCAGCTTAGTCAGTGTCGTCTTGTAGCGTGCTGAATTGATAGTTTCTGCAGGCTCCAGGACATCCAAAAGAATAGTAACTGGCCTTCTGCCTTATTTGATCTTAGGTCGTACAAAGTTCTGTTATATTCTGTTTCCAACACTGGATCTCCTGTCTGTTCTTTCTCGACACCAGTTTCTTCCTTACTACGCCATCAAACGTGCCCTCTTCCTCATAGAGTCCTTCAATGATATCTTTCCATCTATCCGCTCTCTCCTCTTGGCTTAACAGTGGAATTCCCTTTGCACTCTTAATGTTACCGTCCTTTCTTTTATTTTTACCGAAGGTTGTTTTGTCTTTTCTACATGCTGAGTCAGTCCTACAACACTCATTTCTTTTTCGATTTTTTCAGATTTCCGTGAATGAAAATATTCACGGAAGCTACAGGAGATACTTAAATCACAACAGCACAATAGAATAGAACAATATTTCAGCTACAGACTACAATTTTTTCACGTAGTCACCACTACTCGTTATGCACTTTTGACGACGATGAATCAGAGTCTGCATGCCGCGCTTGTAAAAATCGGAACCAGCTGGGGCTAACCACTTCCTGACAGCTTTGACAACAACATCTCCATGTAGTCCATCTTTCAGAGGCCCAGAGAGGTGGAAGTCTGAAGGCGTTAAATCGGGACTACACGGTGGTTGTGGTAAGACAGTCCAGCCGAATACTGGAATCAGCTGCGTGGTCGAAAACCTGGTGTAGGACTTGGCGTTATCATGTTGCAGGTGGAAGTTGGTCTTCTTCTCTGGCTTTAACCTGAAACTCTGGCTTTCAGCTTAGTCAGTGTCGTCTTGTAGCGCACTGATTTGATAGTTTCTGCAGGCTCCAGGACATCCAAAAGAATAGTATCTGGCCTTCTGCCTTATTTGATCTTAGGTCGTACAAAGTTCTTTTATATTCTGTTTCCAACACTGGATCTCCTGTCTGTTCTTTCTCGACACCAGTTTCTTCCTTACTACGCTATCAAACGTGCTCTCTTCCTCTTAGAGTCCTTCAATGTTATCTTTCCATCTATCCGCTCTCTCCTCTTGGTTTAACAGTGGAATTCCCTTTGCACTCTTAATGTTACCGCCCTTTCTTTTATTTTTACCGAAGGTTGTTTTGTCTTTTCTACAAGCTGAGTCAGTCCTACTACACTCACTTCTTTTTCTATTTTTTTCAGATTTTTCCTGCATCTTCACTGCACTTCCCATTTATTTGATTCCTTAGACACTTGTATTTCTGTCCTCCCATTAACATTTTTTATCTTCCTTCTTGAGCCGATCAATTGACTTACACTATGTGATCAAAAGTATCCGAACACCTGGCTGAAAATGACTTACAATTTCGTGGCGCTCTCCATCGGTAATGCTGGAATTCAATATCGTGTAGGCCCACATTTAGCCTTGATGACAGCTTCCATCCTCGCAGGCATACTTTCAATCAGGTGTGGGAAGGTTTCTTGGGGACTGGCAGCCCATTCTTCACGGAGTGCTGCACTGAGGAGAGGTATCGATTTCAGTCGGTGACGCCTGGCACGAAGTAGGATTCCAAAACATCCCAAAGGTATTCTGTATGATTCAGGTCAGGACTCTGTGCAGGCCACACTATTACAGGGATGTTACTGTCGTGTAACCACTCCATACAGGCCTTGCATTATGAACATGTGCTCGATCGTGTTGAAAGATGCAATCGCCATCCCCGAATTGCTCTTCAATAGTGGGAAGCAAGAAGGTGCTTAAAACATGAATGTGGACCTGTGCTGTGATAGTGCCACGCAAAACAACAGGGGGTGCAAACCACCTCCGTGAAGAAAACGACTACACCATAACACCACCGCCTCCGAATTTTAATAGTGGCACGGCAGATGATGGCAGATGACGTTCAGCGGGCATTCGCCTTACCAACACCGTGCCATCGGATCGCCACATTGTGTACCGTCATTCGTCACTCCACACAACGTCTTTCCACTGTTAAATCGACCAATGCTTACGCTCCTTGCACGAAGCGAGGCATCATTTGGAATTTACCGACGTGATGTGTGGCTTATGAGCAGCCGCTCGACCTTGAAATCCAAGTCAGTGAACAGACGAGGTTAGCCTGTACAATTTTGTGATGTACCTGTCCCTTCATGTTTCCACTTCACTATCACATCGGAAACAGTGGACCTAGGGATGTTCGGGATTGTGGAAATCTCGCGTACAGACGTATGACACAAGTGGCACCCAATCACCTGGCCACGTTCGAAGTCCGTGAGTTCCGCGGACCACCCCAATCTGCTCTGTCACGATGGATACTGAGGTCGATGATGTGGAGTACCTGGCAGTAGATGGCAGGAAAATGCACCTAATATGAAAACATATGTTTTTGGGGGTGTCCGGATACTTTTTATCACATAGTGTATTTCTTCTTTTCCAATGGTTTATTCACAGTTACCTTCCTTGTACGTACGTTTTTCTTTCCAACTTCTGTGATTGCCCTTATTAAAGATGTCTATTCTTTTTTAACTGAACAACTTGCTGAACTACTCATTACCGCTATACATATAGCTTCAGTGAATTTCAAGTGCATGCCATATTTTCCTAGTACTTTAGTATCTCACTCATTTGCGCACTGATTTTTCCTGACTAATCTCTTAAACTTCAACCTACTCTTCATCACTACTAAATTGTGATCTGAGTCTATATCTGCTCTGGATACACCTTAGAATCCAATATCTTATTTCGGAATCTCTGTCTGACTATGATGTAATCAGAATGGAATCTTACTGTATTCCTTTTCCAAGTGCTCCTCTTGTGATTCTTGAACAGAGTATTCGCTATTATTAACTAATTCGTATTTGTTGCAGAACTCAATTATTCTTTCCCCTCTCTCGTTACCATCACCAAAACCATATTGTCCTATAACATTTTCTTGTAATCCATCCCCTACAACCGCATTAAAAGCCCCATGACCATTAAGTTTTCATCTCCCTTTACATACTGAATTAACCATTCAAAATCTTCATACACTTTCTCTGTCTCTTCATCTTCTACTTGCGGCGTCGGCATGTATACTTGAACTGTTGGTCGGTGTTGGTATTTTGTCGATTTTGATGAGAACAACCCCATCATTAGATTGTTCACAGTAATTCGCCTCACCTTCCTACTCGTAACGAATCCTACTCACAAACTATCATTTTCTCCTACTGCTGATATTACCCTGTACACATCTGACAATAAATTTTTGTCTTCTTTCTATTTCACTTCACTGGCCACCGCTAGATCTAGTTTGAGCCTTAACATTTCCCTTTACAGATTTTCTAGCTTCCCTAAAACATTTGAACTTCTGACATGTTACGTAGCACCTAGACATCGTGCTGTACCGTTGGTGGTACATAATGCTGTGATTTATATGTAATAGTTTAAGAGTGCAACAGTTTTTTGTTTCCTTTGTTGCCTACATACCTGATACGTTCTTTCTTCATTGTATCTGTTTATTTATCACCTAAACCTCACGTGAGGTTTTCTAAGTGTATTCCGGCGAAATATTTTTCATGTAATTGCCCCATAACTGACCTGACTGTATGTGCAGTAAGTTAGTACCATTAACATATACCTTTCTTGCACTTTCATAAGATTTTCAGTTATAAAAAAAATTAAGAATTTTAAAAAACGTATATTTTGCATCGGTTTGTGTATTCCAGTATCTAACTTTTCATTTATGCTTTATGTGGTACGATGCATTTCTTTCTATTCAGTACTACGGTGCTACCCAGCGGTAGTTCGTAACATCTTTACTCTGGATTTAAAAATTTCAGTCTTTCTTCATCTGTTCTGCGAATATGAGCGTGTGTAGTTGGTGCAACATGCATGACACTTTACGTAACCCTTGTTTTATAACTGACATGTCGATACGTAACGTTCTTCGCGTTCCTCAAAAGACTTTATGACGTGACCGGGGAAGGAACCATCCCGGCATTTGCCTCGAGCGATTTAGGGAAATCACGGAAAACCTAAACCAGGATGGCGAGACGCGGAATTGAACCGTCGTCCTCCCGAATACGAGACCAGCGTGCTAACCAAGGCCACCTCGCTCGGTAAGGTATGTTGTATACATTCATTTGTGTAAATATGTCACACTTGTATGCCACTTGTATTAATATCAAGAGCTCAAATGGAAACCCAGTTCTAAGTAAAGAAGGGAAAGCAGAAAGGTGGAAGGAGTACATAGAGGGTCTATACAAGGGCGATGTACTTAAGGACAATATTATGGAAATGGAAGAGAATGTAGATGACGATGAAATGGGAGATACGATACTGAGTGAAGAGTTTGATAGAGCACTGAAAGACCTGAGTTAAAAGAAGGCCCCGGGAGTAGACAACATTCCATTAAAACTATTAACGGCCTTGGGAGAGCCAGTCCTGACAAAACTCTACCATGTGGTGAGCAAGATGTACGAGACAGGCGAAATACCCTCAGACTTCAAGAAGAATATAACAATTCCAATCCCAAAGAAAGCAGGTGTTGACAGATGTGAAAATTACCTAACTATCAGTTTAATAAGTCACAGCTACAAAATACTAACGCGAATTCTTTACAGACGAATGGAAAAACTGGTAGAAGCCGACCTCGGGGAAGATCACTTTGGATTCCGTAGAAATGTTGGAACACGTAAGGCAATACTGACCTTACGACTTATCTTAGAAGAAAGATTAAGGAAAGGCAAACCTACGTTTCTAGCATTTGTAGACTTAGATAAAGCTTTTGACAATGTTGACTGGAATACTCTCTTTCAAATTCTAAAGGTGGCAGGGGTAAAATACAGGGAGCGAAAGGCTATTTACAATCTGTACAGAAACCAGATGACAGTTATAAGAGTCGAGGGGCATGAAAGGAAAGCAGTGGCTGGGAAGGGAGTGAGGCAGGGTTGTAGCCTCTCCCCGATATTATTCAATCTGTATATTGAGCAAGCAGTAAAGGAAACAAAAGAAATATTCGGAGTATGCATTAAAATCCATGGAGAAGAAATAAAAACTTTTGAGGTCCGCCGATGACATTGTAATTCTGTCAGAGACAGTAAAGGACCTGGAACAGCAGTTGAACGGAATGGACAGTGTCTTGAAAGGAGGATATGAGATGAACATCAACAAAAGCAAAACGAAGATAATGGAATGTAGTCGAATTAAGTCGGGTGATGCTGAGGGAATTAGATTAGGAAATGAGACATTTGAAGTAGTAAAGGAGTTCTGCTATTTGGGGAGCAAAATAACTGATGATGGTCGAAGTAGAGACGATATAAAATGTAGACTGGCAATGGCAAGGAAAGCGTATCTGAAGAAGAGAAATTTGTTAACGTCGAGTATAGATTTAAATGTCAGGAAGTCGTTTCTGAAAGTATTTGTATAGAGTGTAGCCATGTATGGAAGTGAAACTTGGACGATAAATAGTTTGGAGAAGAAGAGAATAGCAACTATTGAAATGTGGTGTTACAGAAGAATGCTGAATATTAGATGGGTAGATCACATAACTAATTGGGAGGTATTGAATAGAATTGGGGAGAAGAGGAGTTTGTGGCACAACTTGAAAAGAAGAAGGGACCGGTTGGTAGGACATGTTCTGAGGCATCAAGGGATCACAAAGCATTGGAGGGCAGCGTGGAGGGTAAAATCGTAGAGGAGACCAAGAGATGAGTACACTAAGCAGATTCAGAAGGATGTATGTTGCAATATGTACTGGGAGATGAAGAAGCTTGCACAGGATAGAGTAGCATGGGGAGCTGCATCAAACCAGTCTCAGGACTGAAGACCACAACAACAACAACATGTCACACACCCTCTTATATCTGTTTCACTATGCTCATAGTTTCGATCTACGCTGAGCATTTTGCCCGGTATTTTCGCTTCTGGCACGGATAACAGCGGCGAGGCGTCGTGGTATGAAGAAATGAAGCCTTGGTAGGTTGCTGGAGGGAGCTGTCACCACATCTACACACACAAGTCATCTAATCCCTGAAAATTCCTGGAGGGGGCCGATGAACTCTGACGTCACGTTCAATCACATCCCAGATGTGTTCCATAGGGTTCAGATCTTGCGACTAGGGTGGGGGGGAGGGGGCGCGGGTAGCATATCGACTGGAACTCGCCACTGTGCTCCTCGAACCACTCCATCACACTCTTGGCCCTGAAACATGGCGCAGTATGTTTTTGAAAAATGCCACTGCCGTCGGGAAACACGACCGCCATGAACCTGTGTACGATACTTCTTGCACGAGCTCCACTGGACTAGTGGATGTCATCTGAATATTCCCGAAAGCCGCGAGCTTGTCTCCATCCCGCACTACAGGTGCCAAGGAGCTGTTCCCCTGGTGACGACGGATTCGCGCCCTCCCATATGCATTATGAAGATGGTATCGGGATTCATCAGACCATTCTATGGTCTGTCACTGCGCCAACATCCAGTGCCAATGCCGAAGGGCCCATTTCAGTTATAGCTGCCAATGTCGTGTTGTTAACATTGGCATGTGCATGGGTTGTCGACTCTGGAGACCCATCGTTAGGAGTTTTCGGTGCACTTTGTGCTCAGAAACACTACTTGTACTCTGCCCAGCATTAAAGTCTTATTTTAGTTCGGCCACTGTGTTGTTTTACTAATCTCCCGAGCCTACGACGTCTGATATCTGTAATGAATACAGAATGATGTATATAATGAATATTTTATAATTTTGCAAATATTTTACACCATCAGATTCCCTACGAGGCAGTTAATGTCATCCAGCTCATTGCTGACTGCTTCCATTCTGTACTAATGTACAGCAGACTTTTATTCAAATTCTAATTAAAATCAGATTTTTATTATTTTTGAGGAAAGAGACAGAGAGAGATCTTCTCTTGTTCGAATAAACTATCACAGACGTGAGTGGAGTTGTTCAAACACATTTCATCGAATTCTCTTTTCACATGAGAATGTCGCTGCTGAGCTGAAGCTGTTCACTGAAAGAGATGTTCACTGTAAGAAATTAAAAAGTTGTGGTAAGGTCTTATGGGACCGAACTGCTGAGGTCATCGTTCCCTGAGCTTACACACTACTTAATCTAACTCAGACTAACTTAGCCGGCCGGGGTGGCCGAGCGGTTCTAGGCGCTACAGTCTGGAACCGCGCAACCGCTACGGTCGCAGGTGCGAATCCTGCCTCGGGCATAGATGAGTGTGATATCATTAGGTTAGTTAGGTTTAAGTAGTTCTAAGTTCTAGGGAACTAATGACCTCAGAAGTTAAGTCGCATAGTGCTCAGAGCCACTAACTTAAGCTAAGGACGACGCACACACCCATGCCCTTGGGAGGACTCGAGCCTCCGACGGGGGGAGACGCGCGGGCCGTGACAAGACGCCCTAGACTCACTGTAGGAGATGTGTGCTATGAAAGAGCAGTAACTGTTTTAAACATGGATTATATTTGCTGAGGGATAAATGTCAACGTCATAAGCAGAAGATGAAGAGATAAAGAGTATGTATGAATATTGAGCGGGCAATTCAGTATGTAGAAAGGGCTGAAATCTAATAATCGTGGGGGATTGGAATGAGGTTGTAGTTGAAGGAAAGGAAGAAACACTTAACGTGGGAATATGGCCTTCCTAGTTGGAATGAGAAAGAAGAAAGTCTGAGTTCTGTAATAAATTTCAGTCAGTAATAGCAAATACGTTGTTCAAAAACCATAAGAGACGGAGATAAATTTGGGAAAACCTGGATGTACAGAAAGATTCCAGTTGCATTACATCGTGGTCACACAGAGAACTCGAAGTCAGGTACTGGATTGTAAGGCGTACCCAGGAGTAGATATAGACTCACATCACAATTCAGTAATTATGAAGAGTAAACTGAAGTTTAAGAGAATCGCAAGGGAAGAATCGGTATGAAGTGGTATACCAAAGAAGTGAGTATGGTAAGAGCGTTGCAGGTTCGCTAAAGTTGTCGACACAGTGGAAAGGCATACCACAGTAGGCAGCTCACTTGAAGAGGAGTGAACACCTGCAAAACGAGCAATCACAGATGTTGGAAAGACAAATGTAGGTACCAGAACTTAACCGCGAAGAAACCTTGGGTAATAGATGAAATACTTCAACTGATGGACGAAAGGAGGAAGTAACAATATGTTCAGAAAAAGATAGGAATTCAGAAATATAAATCAACCAGGAATGGAATAAATATGAGATAGAAGAAAACTATGGCGAAGTGGTTGCAGGATAAATGTGAAGAAAGAATGATTGTCGGAAGGCCTATTATGTGTATACAAAACATTTGGTGCAGTTACTAGCAAGGCCAGCAACATTTAAGAGAGCATTGGGAATTCCATTCTTAAACGCAGAGGAGACAGTGAATAAGTGGGAAGAGTACAATGAATGCCTCTATGAGTGGTTGACTTGTCTGATGACATGATAGAAGAAGAAGTTGGAGTCGATACGAACGAAAGAGAGAAAATCGAGTATTGGAGTCAGAATTTAAACTAGTTATGGAAGACTTGAGATTAAATAAGGCAGAAGCTACAGATAACACTTCATTGCAATTCCTAAAATCATTGGCCGGTTGACAACAAAACGGCTACTCAAGTTTATGTGTCAAATCTATGAGGCTGGTGACATATCAGAAGACTTACGGAAAAATATAAGCCATAAAATTTCGAAGAAAGAACAGAAAAGTGCGAAAACTATCGCACAAACAGCTTAACAGTTCACGCAGCCAAGCTGCTCACAAGAATCATATACAGAAGAATGGGAAAGAAAATTGAGGCTCTGTTATGAGTCGATCATTTTGGGTTTAGGAAGGTGAAGCACCAGAGAGGCAACCCTGTCGTTGCCGTTAATAATGGAATTAAGACTGAAGAAATATCAAGACACATTCGTATGGTTTGTCGACCTGAGAGAAGCATTCTACAATGTGAAATAGTGTAAGATGTTCGAAATTCTGAGAAATATATGAGTAAGCTACAAAGAAAGACAGGTATTACACAACTTATACAAGAACCAAGAGGGAACGATAAGAGTGGAAGATCAAGAACGAAATGCTCCAATTAAAAAGGGGACAAGACAGTGACGCAGTCTTTCGCCTCAACTGTTGAACCTGTACATCGTTGAAGCAGTGACGGAAATAAAATTAAGATTCGCTGATGGGATTCCTATAACCAGTGAATGGGAAGAATAATTACAAGAGCTGTTGAATGTAACGAACTGTCTAGTGAATATAGAATTCGGATTGAGAGTAAACTGGAGAATAACGAGAGTAATGAGAAAAGCGAGGAACTTAACGTCAAAACTGGCGATCAGAAAGAAGACTTAGCAAAATAAACCGTGACAGACGAAGCAAGGGGGACATAAAAAGCAGACTAGAACAGGCAAAAAGGGCATTCCTATCCAAAAGACGTCTACTAGTATCAAACACAGGCCTTACTTTCAGTCGTAAATTTCAAATAATGTATCTTTGGAGCATAGGATTGTATGGTTAGTGAATCGTGGGCTATAGAAAAACTAAAACACAAGATAATCGAACCGTTTGTGATACGGTGCTAAAAAAGAACGTTGAACATAAATTCGGCTGACAAGGTAAGCCATGAGGAGCTCCTCCTCCGAATCGGCGAAGAAAGGAACATACGCAAAACAAAACAAAAAGAAGGGACAGAATGATAGGCGATCTGTTAAGCTATCAGGGGAAATAACATCAATGGCAGTAGAGGGAACAAAAAGAAAAAAAAGGTGGGTTCTAAGAAACGCAGACGGACTTCAGATGTAGAACAAACACCACAAACAGTGGCTCAAGCACTGAAATTCGATTAGACCTTGTCGTGTGGATCCGTCACGATCACGTAGCATCCAATCGAGACGATGAGTTAGGTCGCGCGGATGGTAAAGCAGTAGATTTTATATGGGGATGAATCTGGCTCAAATCCCCTTTGAGCCATCATTTCTCTAAAAAGATTACAGCAAATTTTGAAATTGTTGCTTTGGGAAATAGCATGCCGGATTTCCTTCCCTAGTCGTTCCTATTCTTCGCCTACCGCATGTTACCTACGTTCTTTTAGTGAAGTATTTATGCCGTTTCCACGAAATGTCTGCAGGCAAGGATTAATTGGGGAAAACTCTGATGAAAAATGTGTTTTAAATATGATATTCCTGATGACAAATGTCACAGCAGCATGCGCAGAGAAATCTCTGTAGCGTCATTGTCGCAAATAGCACAAGTGAACGGATCTGACGACCAAAGTTATAAGGTTCCGTCAAAAATATTGTTTTACTACCTTAAAAAGGGTAAATGTTTCACTCAAATCCACTACTAATAAAAAAGGAACTCAAATTTTCCTCGCGAAAAGTTCTTTAAAGAGCAATCGCTCACACAACACAAAATATACCGGCATGCTTTTACATTATCCTTTCATTTAATTCGCAATACAGGAGATTCAGAATACTCAATGATAGTGGTCAGATTAGTTGATAAATTTGCCATCAAATGTCGTATGCAGAGGAAGAAGACTACAGTACATAGTGATAAACCTTGTAGGCGAGACAGTGGCTAGAAAAACGTGTGTAGACGAAAATGAGGCGTACATAAGTTATAACTGCAGTGTGGTGATCTAATGTGTCCAACGTTGGACAGAACTCAGAAAGATCTGAGAAGTCCAGCTTGCATAATAACTGTGCGTATGGAGTTAAAATGAATGGGGCACAATGGCAGATCAGCTCGCACAAGCTACGCATTTCTGTAGTGAACGTCAAGCAACATTTGAGGTGGTGTAAAGAGCGACGCGTCACTGGACTGTGGATGACTGGATTTGGAGTGATGAATCACTGGCAGGGTTTGGGTTTGGCGAAAGCCTCGAGGACGTTATCGGCCCTCACGTGTAGTATCAACAGTGAAGCATAGAGGACGGAGTGTTTCAGTATGGGGGATGCAAATTTTCATAAACTAGCAGCTATGAGGCAATCATTTGTGGGCAACGAGCTTCCTGAAATGAACCGGTCTGCCCAGGCTCTCAACCTGTGCCCACTGGAACACCTTTGGGATGAGTTAGAACGTCGGTCCTCCTGCAGATCCCACTGTCCAAAATCACTGTCTTCTCCGGTTTCGGATCTCGATCAAGAATTGGCTGCCATTCTTCCGCAGCCAGTTACACACCTCACTGAAAGTGTCCCCAACAGGTGTGTGTCGTTATTAAGGCAAAGGGTGGACACGCCTGATATTTATATCCACTTAAAGGTGTGCGGATTCTTTTGAACAGAGAGTGCCGAGTAAGAGTCAATTAAATAATTCTCCACTGCCCAAATTCTACTTGTGCTCCACGGAAGAAAGAAAGGGGTTCTTAAAATTGTTTTTGGATGCAATTTAATTCTTATTCGAGCTGTAATGTTTCGTGCTGTAATCTTTCCACCATTTACGGAATTAAGCATGGCGGACTACACGGCTGTTGATCTAGTGGGTATCCAACGTTTGTTTAGGCAAATCTCGGCTTCAGAAAAGAAGATAAACGGCTATAACACGGAAACACGGTGAACCCAGTTCAAACGATTTTCAGACAAATGACACTTGACTTCCTACAGTTTAACTGAAGATTGTGGTGACAGACAGGGCATCCGGCATCAAAGTTGAATAAAACACACTCTCGAGTCTTAAAAAAGACGCCCTCACAAGCCAGGATGAAAATTAGGAAATAGGGAGGTAAGGAAGAAAGCATGCTTCGTCACATCGACATCGGAAATATTACAAACGTATTACATAAGACGGAAAAAAATGGGAAGTGTCCCTGGCACGTCTGCGGAATCAGACCGACATTACGGTAACCATGAATAACTCAAAAGGCTGAGGATATGGACCTCACCCCTCTTGAACACAAGTCAAAAATCACCTATCTTGATCTTCACCTATTGCATACCGAAAAAAACTATTGCTCTTTCCTATGAAATTTGGGCAAAATATTGATAATGATCAAGCATTACGACGACTGTTCGACAGCCTGACACTGTTTCACTGAGTCACAAACAGTAGCTTCCACAGGACAATCTCATTTCGTGAAACCACGTAATAAATAAAAGGTTGTTCCCAACTTGGCCGTCACGACGCTGGGAGAGGTTTTGTTGTGAGACGGCCGAACTTCTGGGAGAGCGATTACGACTTGTTGCGGGTTACGGAGTACCAATAAATCAGCGACTCTCAAACTTTAACTGCGTGTCCCACATCACTACGCAGACTGAGACGAATGCGAACCGCCATATTTTACAAACAATGTAAATTATAGCCTTCTCCTGCCATTGCAGTTGTGCTATTCTTCGCTTTGTTCTTAATCGGGTGTAATTTACGCTAATGAAACGAATAACGTTCTCCGATCATTCTGCCAACAAATCTGCGACAAATATGAAGACTGCTGTTTATTTATGATTCAGGAAAATTTATTTCTCAACAAAAGCTCAGAAACACACACACACACACACACACACACACACACACACACACACACACACACACACACATACATACCTATTGTTGCGTGAAATAATAAAAAAACAAAGGCTCTTTACTCTGGTGTGGTTCGTTATGACTGACAGTATAACGCGAAAAATAATTGGTGAGTATTGTCTTTGCTCGAAACACGTTGTAGGCTGATTATACAAGTGCTAACTTTAATGACTTTACTTTCAATTAAACTTTGAGCAGAATTAGTATCACTATTGCCATTAATGTCGTTACAGAGCTGTGGAATTATTACCTAACAACAATCCTTTTTTCTCACACCAGGGGCTACAAATTATGTGCAACATTGTTTATGTGAGTTACCTGATTCGATGTATACGTAGACACTACAGATTTGGTTAAGCTCATTGAATATCATTTACTTAACTTCATGTAAAATTTCCTTGTGCTAGCTGCATATGCATATGCAATCCGGTACGAGTGAAAATTGATACAAAATCTGAAAATTCCACCGACTATTATTCAATACTTCGTAAGACGATAAGAATTTCTCTCTTTTCTTTAGCAAAATTTGGCTCTCTGGGCTGCATTTAACAAAATTTATATTACGCTCCGTAAAGGTGACCAACAACGGCAATAATCCACTAATCTAAATATCATACTACCCAGAAAAGGACGCTACTTTTACACAAACAAAAAAATATTATTTAAAACTTGACAATAATAAATGTATGTTAAAACACAAGCCAAGAAATTACTAATTGCTACAGACCTTGAGACATATACATCAAGCAAAATGCTAGTACGCCCACTCAGGTCAGCGGTACTAGCCAGATAGATGAAACATTTTACCAGACAAAACATATGACATATGACATCTAGTTTTTCTAATGTCTTTACCTTTTTCTACGAACCCCCCCCCCCCCCCCCCCCCCCCCACACACACACACACAGAATATTACGTCTTCAGTTCACCTTGCGAACTAGAGTATTTTGTAACGTACATTTGTCTGTACTAAATTCAGTTGCGGGAGACGGTGCAGTACGAAACGTTATTCTGTCAGCGGAGATATGTACGTAGTTCATGTAGTTATATTCCAGAGAGCTTCAGCAATCAATTATAATTTTTTAATAGAACATTATTTCTTTCTCTCAAGTAGCTGGATTGTTTAAACCAGCTGTATAGAAATCAGTTTAAATCAAATTTATGTCAGTTTTAGTTCGGAAGCTAGAAATACATTCAGTATAAAATGGAAAATTAAAAATATCTTTAGCCGTCCATATTTTAAATGTTATTTATTTACGCGATCAGTTTTGGGGTTTCACTATACCAACTTCGTCCAAATAAACGAATGGATCGCGATGCTAAGACTAGAAGTCTACGGATACCAGCTACTAAATGCTGTGCCCTGTTTCGATCACACATGAAGTTGAATTCCCCCTACACGTTGCTCAGGGTGCCTGATAGTGGCATAGTGAAACAAAGATACTTTTCACACAAATAAATTACGCTCGAAATATAGGCGGCTGTAGATGTTTAAAATTTTACGTTTTATACTGATCAGCCTAAGTCACTCTACAGTCTTGTACAAATACGGACATACATATACACGGCAATTTTTTCCACGGTGTACGAACTCTAGGGATTGATCGATGGGAGGGCACGAAACAAAAAAGGTCTAGTGAACTTATGTCTGGAAATTCATGCTGGAGACCATTTATTCACTCATACACTGTTACAGAGACTGCCGGCCGGAGTTGCAGAGCGGTTCTAGGCGCTACAGTCTGGCACCGCACGACCGCTACGGTCGCAGGTTCGAAACCTGCCTCGGGCATGGGTATGTGTGATGTCCTTAGGTTAGTTAGGTTTAAGTAGTTCTAAGTTCTAGGGGACTGATGAAATCAGAAGTTAAGTCCCATAGTGCTCAGAGCCATCTGAACCGTAGCCAACACGTCGGGTACGTCCATCATGATTTCCACTTTCCCGAAACGACCCTGTCTCAGATAAACGGCAAAACAGTTGCAAACATTGAATGCTGTGGTTGTTGTCGGAGGGGTTAGGTCTCCTGATACAACCTTGCCGCCCTTTTCGTGTGTAGACACCATCTTGGCAAGCTCTCGATTCAATTACGGAACGACTGTGTACAACGTTGTATCACATCCACTACAAGGTGAGTCAGCAAGAGAAATGAATCGGACGTAACATTACCAATTACTGTGGCAGGAGAGGGCGCTAGGGCGGGACGTATGAGAAACAGTACCACCCCCTAGGAGGAAACCATGCATACTGTAACTACGGCTGCATGGTACAGAGCGTATTAGACCGCAGTCTCTGTAACAAAGTATGATTGAATAAACGGTCTCTAGCACGGAAACCATGCATTTCCGGACATAAGTTCATTAGACCATTTTTGTTCCTTATCCCCTCATCGCTCAGTCCCTCGAGTTTGTACAAGATAGAAACGATTACCCTGTACATTACATGTTATGAATGATTGTATTAAAGTAGGTGTTAGAAATCCAAAAACGAATAACAAATATTATTCTTTGCACGTGAGCCTCAGGAAAAGTGAAAAGTGGTTCACAGATTTCAAGCATGTCAGTAAAATTGAAAATCGTGGTGTAAGAAAACTTTCCGCAAGTCACAAACTCGGGTGTATATCATTTATCTTATCTTAAACGCTGCTGTCAGATGAAACTGTAGAACTGCAACAGTTTCTTTACTTCCAAGTTGTTTCCTGGAAAGCTACACGCCATCTTCATAGCCCTTATTGACATCTGCCATAGAGTCTTAATTTGCTGCGTCGTCTTAGCGGTATTCTCGTCTCCAAACACTTGCAATTAGGTAAGCCATAGCCCTTTCATTCTGACTGTGTGTTCCGTACATCTAATATAAAAATAAACTTTTCAATCCGCAGTATGCTCCAATCAAATATTAGGTACCGATGTACAGAAAAAGAAAATCGAAGTCAGGAATAAATATGTGCGGTGGGCAAACTGAGCATAAAAATGAACTTTTCAATCCACATGAAACTCCAGTCAAATATGTACCGGTACACAGAAATAGCAGAACACTGAAGTCAGTAATGAATGAAATTGTATGCAGTGGGAAGACAGAAAGTCATTACTAAATGTCCTTTAGAGAGTACATGTATTTTTCTCTTCATTGGCCAAAGATTCCGGATTAGTCCCCTTTCGGATCTCCGGAAGCTTTATCTAACAAAGTGTAGGCACCAAAAGAAAACAACAAGCTGTTGCACTAGGAAATTACCACATACAAGTCACAGTATTATAATCAAAGAAGTTATATGGGAGGTACTATGTAGAAAAAATATCGCCATGGAATATGGTTATAGAAGTTCCCTTGAGGTTTAGGTGATAAGAATATAGAGGCAATAAAGAGATTACATGTCATAATGTATTAGGTAGCAAATGGGAACAATAAATTGTTACTCTCTTAAATCAACATACACAATAGTATTATAGACCATCCGTTGTACTTTGTATGTTTCTATGTATTTTTCTCTGTTCACTAGTACAGTGCCACCTGGTGGTAGTTCTGGAAATCTTCGCTGATGACTTATGGATCTGAGTTTTCATTCAGCTTTTGTACAAACATGAGAGCATATGTACTCTGCTCAGCATGCATGATATTTTAGGTAAAACTTGTTTTATGCTTGATATATCACGTTCTTCATGTTCCTGGAGTGATTCTATTGTGATGTGACATGGTATCTTGTACATACGAGGGAGATGCATTGAGGTGTATTTGCATAAGGTATGTTGTATATATCGACGAGACGTAAATATGTGCCACACCCTATTGTATCTGCCTCACTGTGGTTATAATTTGGATCTATATGCTTTACTGATTCGATAATGGCAAAATATGTAGATTGCCAAAACCGATCATCAACATCAAGTTTTATTTAGTGATCTTTGTTGTTTGAATATTTTGCTTCTATATTTCACGTATTCTAGACCGGCACCATACTTGAATAATGTCAAGCATTCTGTCTGAATATGGTCTATATTGGAGTGTGAAACTATACTGTGTTCCAACATAGTTACGAAAATAATATAACTATGTGATCAAAAATATCGACACATTCATATTTAATTCTGAATTGGCCATTTAAAGGAACATTTGCAAGATGGGCGTGGATATACTGCAAAAACGTAGATATAAGTTCAAATATAAATAAAGAATTACTTAAGATATTAATTAGTATAAGCGGCTGTATCGATTGTGGTGTGTAGCCGCTGAAACATTAGAAAATATACACAGTTTAGTTGTCTTGCCCAGAAGACGGCACCTTTTTTGTTCTGGTAGCTGTCCAGACAGGACGCATATCTGCCATCGGTGCAGATAATTGTTTGGCACACCGCCATTTCATTGAGACGCAATCTCACTAGGAGTACTCATAGTTGCACACAGCAACAGAATTAAAGTATGCGTCTATGTAATTTAATTTAGTATAATATTTTGTGAATACAGTGATATTACTTAATTTTATGTTTTATTTATGTTGCAAGCTATTGTTCCAATTAAATGGCGTCTTGGCAAGGCTACTGGTTCCGTGTTACAAATTACATCAAAGGTCCAGTACGAACTAACGCTTTGGAATTATTGAACCTACGAAGTCCGCAAAAGAAATATTTTCAGAAAAATCATTCACGGTCAAACTTACAATAAACGGACCTTAAGCGAAAAGCCATTGTCAAGCGCCCAAAATTTGTATACTCTGATCACCTGCTACTGTCATTACCTATTACCGTGTGTCTGTTTTTGATATTCACAAACCAGACAGGAAAAGCCACGATAAAATCAAAGCCACTAGATATCACTGGGGGGGGGGGGGGGGGGGGGGGAATTCTGCCAGCGTAAAAGGAAAAAGGAGGCACAGAATGTTGTGTTAGGTGTTAGCTGTTAGCTGTTGAGAAGCAGTAGCAGCATTATCGCTGTCAGGAGAGTTCGTTGTCTCGAACACGGGGTAGTGTTTGGTTGTCACGTGAGTGACAAAGCCATGAGGACATTTCAGTCGTTGCTAAGCTGCCCGTGGGCTGGTGGTGACGTGACTTTGAAATGGAAACGCGAAGGAGCAACCACAAATAGACCAAGTCCACGCAGACCTCAAGAACTTACGGACAGGGACCGTCAATCATTGAGGGTGGGTGTAAAAAAACTCGTATGAAGTCAGCGAAAGGAATCATTCGCGAGTTACAAAGTGCTTAACGAGTTGTGGGCTGGCGTGCTGCCTGTTAAATTCCGCTGGCAGATCGGAACAGTGATGAGGTGGCGTGGTGGAAGACATTAGCGCAACGCCGTGGGTTTGCCTTGTACCATACCCAAACGCTGCGTCTCTTCAGGCCCCTACATGACCAGAAGTGTGGCCTGTTCATAACAAAACTGAGCAAATTTTCCATAAATACTCCCTGGACGTGGTATCTGTTTTCGACTGCTGGCTGCGTTTTCGATATGTAATCAAAAGCGCGGTTTACCCTCTTTGGCTGTAGCTAAGCAACGGACTGCTTAGTGTCGCGCCAGGGGGCACGCGCATGGTCTGCCATTTCAACTTTATATAACGCCGCTCCGGATTAGCTCGGTCTCAGTTGCTCGTCGCCGGTTTTCACGAGGTTGGCCATCCAACAGCAGCTCCATGTGGCTATGTGAAACATAGAGGCTACAAACTGGCGAAGTAGAGTAGCATTTTGAGCGAAGATCTACGCTGCCAGGTTGTCTATGTGCCTGAGCAATAAAACACTAATTCCGTGGAGGTTGGCCTTGATGAGACATATCGTGTGTCATATTTACATAAATTACAGGCAACCTGGAATGGTTGAGCCATATGGTCTTGTTTGGTAATCATCGTAATGTGCAAATTGTACGTGGTGCTATTTGTTGTTCCCTGCTGTTCCGTGGCGTTATTATACACCAGATAACCTCATTGTTGGTAAGAGGTGTTTACTGGTAGTTATGTCGATAAACTTGCCTTTGCTTCACACCTATTACTTTCCGTTCTCTTGATAATTTATGAATGTTACGAGTGGTTTCTATCATGTGGACTCAGGTTAAAGGCAAATTCAGTTTTGTGTCTTATTTGAATCCGTGTGGGTGTCCTGCTTCAAATTTGATTTGTATACGTCTTTTATTGAATTCTTTTAAAGACTTTTTATAGAATATGGAGTTGCTAATATTTTGTCTGTTCCACTTACAAATATTTTTGTTTATCTGGTGCAAGATTAGTCTGTTAATTTTAGCGTATTATTTACTCTGGTTTGTGCATGCAAGATTAATAAAATTGCCGCTGAAGCCAAGTGGGCGTTAATTTTTTAAACTTTTCTTCAAATTCTTGTATAATTGCCCATTTGTTTTGCAGGGTTCTTAATAGCGGCTCGTTTCCTGTTCGGAGCTGCTAACTAAATACCCCTTCATGTCAACTGTAATGTATATAGTATTTGCTGATGAAATGTTTTTCTGTTTTATTTCATATGTGATTGTTTAACCCATGTTGGAAGAGAACTGCTGAAGAGGCTAGACTTGACAGTTGGCTGGCTCTAGTGATATTGTTCAATTTCTAATTCTAAAATGTTACTATCCCTTTGATTATATTTATTAAGTTTCTCAGACTTACTAAAGATATGCTAAAGTAATACCTTAATATTTGTACAACTATTTTTTATAAATAAGTTATCATTTGAATCTCAAATAATATTTTTTGGAAACTAGCACTTTATCACGCCCTGCCCCTCGCTAGCCACAGAGTTTCATACTCCATGCCATCTGTCAGCCCATGCTCGATCACCCTGTCTCTTCTTCAACTAGGCCGGCCGGTGTGTGTCCGCAGCTCGTGGTCGTGCGGTAGCGTTCTCGCTTCCCGCGCCCGGGTTCCCGGATTCGATTCCCGGCGGGGTCAGGGATTTTCTCTGCCTCGTGATGACTGGGTGTTGTGTGATGTCCTTAGGTTAGTTAGGTTTAAGTAGTTCTAAGTTCTAGGGGACTGATGACCATGGATGTTGAGTCCCATAGTGCTCAGAGTCATTTGAACCATACAGCATTATTATTTGATCAAACATCACAAGAGCCCAGAAAATAAATGTTTTTAAACACGCATCTTTAATCTTTGGGTATTAATTACCGGCTGAGAGCCACTTTAATTTAAAAACGGCTGAAGGTCAATAACTTAGAACGCAAGCATAATCAGAAATTTAAAAGGAAAAGCCTTATCTTACAACAGTTTTTTTTATTTAGGCTGAAGGCCCAAACAATCTGAGATTTTCTGAGCAAACAATTTGGATTCAAAATCGGCTGAAAGCCCAACACTTAAGGCTAACCAACATTAAATTTAAAAAAAGGCCTTACATAAACCAGTTCTTAATCAGGCAAAACTCAACCAAAAGAGAAATTTAAAAGGCAACGCCTTATCTTAAAACAGTTCTTTAGTCAGGTTGAAGGCCCAAAGAATCAGACACTTCAAGAGTAAACAAGTTAAATTCAAATCGGCCGAAGGCCTAACACTTAAAACTCCATAACATTAATTTTTTTAAATATGAACGGCCTTACGTGAAAGTTCTTTTATTTAGGCTGAAGGCCTTAAGAGCAAAACAACTCAAACTCAAAGTCGGCTGAAGGTCGAACACTTAAAATTCAACAACATTAAAATCTTTAAAATGCGAAAGGTCTTACGTGAAACAGTTCTTTAAATTAGGCTGAAGGCCTAAAGAATCTTACACCTTAAGGGCAAAACAGCCTCAATTTTAAAAAATCGTCTAGACGTCATACATGTACAAACAACAAGAACAATTAAAAAAATCAGTACGTGCAAGAACTCTCAGATGTTCGAGGGTCGGCCTGGAATTCAAACACTAACGCTCGCTTAGGTGAGACAGGCAGTCGGGCCAACCATTCACGATCCGAAGACAACCCAACCGACCGACAGTCAACGGACCCACCCACAAGATAACTTCCACTTCACCCGACCAGGGCACAACAGGGAATTCAACGGAACAACGTAGAAGATATTGGCACCCACAACCAATCATACATGGAGCTGCCAAACTACACGTTGTGCTGGACAGCAACAATATGATGAGAAAACTACACTGCCTGAAATTTACGTCAACAGCCTGGACAAATAACCGGAACGTTAACGGCCACCAGGCAGAAGATTCCGCTAGTACACTTCAATTCAAATAACCAAATACAGTGAAACTCCATCGGAGGGTGGCTAGAATTTTCCAGCTTGAAAACCACGTAGTTGCTCGCGAGAATATCCCAACAGCCGACAACGAGCAGCAAACGACACAATGGAACAGTCTTGACTTGCTGGTAGATTATATCGAAACTCAGCTTTCGTGTCCAGGGTGGGTGAGCCATGGACCTCGTAGCAATGGGAACAGCTCTACACATTCCGACAACGCGTAGAGACTGCCAGCAGCCCCGGCCACACTACGTCCCGCGGAGAACTACTCGTTGCTCCACGCCAACCGACCGACTGGTCGCGCACCGCCCAGCTGGAAACTATAAGCGCCAGGTCAAAGATAGTCAAAGGTGCGAAAATCGATACACACCGCTGCTGCCACCCACAGAAGGAGAGGCTAACAGCATAATCGCGATAACCGCGGGAGACTAAACACAGAATCGCAACGATGGTTTAATCTAGCGCACAGCATGAACCATCCATGAGGAGTTTACTAAGTGTATTGCCTGTAAGCACACAGCCACACACCTGAGGACTGTGTGTATCGCTGTTTGATGACAGTTTGGTACAGATGCCTCCCACTGCATTACTCTACGATCACCCTGCAACCCACGTGATCGAAATTCAGGAATGCCAATACATGCTATCACAACTGAAGGAAATTGCTTCAGTGTTCTAATTACACATAGAAATTCTCGTGAAAATGAAACCAGCAGTCGTGAACTGGGGACTGGGAAATATCATCATGCCAAAAGATTGCATGAGGATAGAGGTGCAGCAGTTGCATGTGTGTTCTGCTTAATGTGTGGTCACGAACGAACCAACTTAGAGCCAGTCTTACCTTCCCCCTACCACCCCTCATCTCTCCCTCTCCTCACCAAAGGTAGGGATACAGGCCTGTCCTATTTTGAAACTAATGATCCACAAAGAGATCCATGTGGTGACAGTGATATACTGTATCCAGTCTGTGGAACTGTCGCAGGTGGACGCCTCACGCAAATGTATTTCTCACTAAGTCTGAAACTCGCTCCTCCCAACACCCTCTCCCCGACTGGAACAACAGCAAAATTCTGGAGAACTCTCCAGATCGATATGGCAAATGTCTGCTGCTTGGGAAACAGAGGGAGCAGAGTTTTCAGTCCATTGCATCCCCAGTGGAGCACATGGCTGGGTGGTCCAGGGAGTCAGTCAATACTAACAAAGCCAACATACACAATAGGCTGTGACGTCATTGGGTCTCAGTTGTTTACTAAATAATTAAGTGTCTGTTCAAGGCAATTTCCACACATAATCAACACAATTCAATACACTTCCTTGGTACTAAATGTCTGCATAAGTTAATGGCCATACATAGCGACCTCTGAACAACAACTCAATTGACTTAAAAAGAGCACAACCACCTAAACATGTTAACAGAACTATGGGAAAGAAATGCATATACACCTTCTGTTTAGCAAATGAACCGCTTTCGGCCTGAGCCACCAACAACATAAGTCGTTCTCATTACCCACATAGAGCCACTCCGAGGTACTGGAAGCAAAACATACACCAAAGGCACGATTTCCCAGACTGCAAGCCGTAAGAAACCAGTCAACACGCTCCCGCCGACAAGTACAGGAAGGCGTCGGGCTAGTAAACAACGCCCGCTACGCTACGGTGGGCGGGCGCGACCACGTAACTGCTTGCCACAGTGGATCGGTTCTTCCCGCAGCCTCTGCGAAGACCGGTGACGAAATTAATGAAATTAGCACCACCTATGACACAAAGGGCAAGCAGCTCACCAACGTAATAAGGACATAAATTATTTGTATAAACAACGTGTCCAAAACAGCTGTCTATCCACTACTTCCAGCACCTCAAAGGACACCACTTAACACAGTGAATTCAGAGTCATCTAAACATACCGCGCAATCTGCGCGAAACCACATAAACTTCCTGTGCATGAGCACACTACTCTTAAAATAAGGAGTATTAACTTAACACAACATACAACTTTTAAATCTGCTGGTGACTGGCCTGGACACGTGAAATGGATCTACCAACATCATGGCCAATAAACCGCCTCCGCTCTCCAGTTGCGAGGCACAAATAGAATATGTCCCGCAACACACATATTAAGATATCTAAAACAGTGTTCGTTACAAGATTAACACAATGTCACAGGGAAACAATCAGAAACAGACATCGGTTCGTTACACTAAACGCACAAATTACGTGGCTGAAAAACACAACCAAGTCATTGGCACACAAGAAGGTCAGTAATAGAGGGCCCTTTATCATTTTCCCATTCAGAGGGGCGTAAAAACAATAACACTTAAGCAGAGAAGTATGAATGTATTTGAGCAATTCAGTAACTGACAACTAAGTTTTTAATCGCAGAACACAAGTCCTCACAGGATAAACGCGGCCTTACACAGGTTCGAATCCTGCCTCAGGCATGGATGTGTGTGATGTCCTTACGTTAGTCAGGTTTAAGTAGTTCTAAGTTCTAGGGGACTGATGACCACAGAAATTAAGTCCCATAGTGCTCAGAGCCGTTTGAACCATTTGAAACAATGGTTCAAATGGCTCTGAGCACTATGGGACTTAACTTCTGAGGTTATCAGTCCCCTAGATTTACAACTACTTAAACCTAACTAACCTAAGGACATCACACACATCCATGCCTGAGGCAGGATTCGAACCTGCGACCGTAGCAGTCCCGCGGTTCCGGGTTGCAGCGCCTAGAATCGCATGGCCACCGCGGCCGGCGGAACCATTTGAACATTACTCAGTGGGCTCCTAATAGTAAGGTCAAGCGTCCAAAGCACACTGCTCAATAAATACACCACAACGGCAAGCACACTCAGTAATCGCCAGAACGATGGACACTGAGAACAAAATGCTGCTTATATCCAAACCAACTGTGCTCGCAATGGCATCACATCAGTCACAGAGCCATAGAGACGAGAATGTAGTCATTAGAAGCAAACGGTACATCCATCATAAACAAGGAGCAGCATGTTCCCGACAGCATCGGCGCCTCTACCCACCAAGTCCGCCGCAAACGCCCAAACAAAAATCAGGTAACGTGGCAAACTTTCCTCTTGCCACCACACATGGCGTCGGCAGACACGGCTTCACGCTCTGCGCACTACTGCCTATCTCACTGTTTCTGCTAGCCCTCCAAAATCCAACTACTCCGCTGTCGCAGGTGCCTCGCCGACTTCCCCCACGAGGGGGCGCCACTTCTCTGTTTCCTCCGCGATACAGCGATAATATTATACGCGGTACGTTCGATAGATCAAACCCGAGTCTCCACGGCTCATCCATATCTAACAAACTATAATTTGCAATAGGAGCTGATTCTTGCATTGTAGTTTCGTAAGCAATTTGGTCATCACAGAAGAGCCTACCTCAAGCAATCTACTCACATGTTCAGAAAACACTATCATTTTTAGGTTCCACAATGAGCTGTAATTCAAGCGGCGTCTGTTTTATAATTAGAGGTTATGAAGTATGAAATAACACAGGACTTGCGATAATGCACATTTTAAACACACCCAATCATGACGATAATAATGAGAATTGATACATCCGTTTTCTATTAGTCTTATGAGCAATATCGGTGCAGTTTGAGAGCATACTGTGTATTCAAATTACTAACTGTCACACGCGAGGGCATTATATTCATTTCAGATGTATGAAATACCGTTACAGATTAGCATCTATACGTTTGAGAGTACTCCTTATAGTTATTTTGTAACACTCAGAGTAGGTAAAAATACACTACCTAGCTGTATCCAAACATTAACTATTACCACTCCTAGTAATATAACCTCCTATAAGATTCCATTGGAGCAGGTGGCCAGTGATCGACGTTGCCTGCACAGACCTGTGTAAAGTTTCGTCGCCTCTACTGGAGGAAGACTACACCCCACAGACTATCAATCACAAAAGAGGATTTGCTAACTATGCCTGTCAGTAGTTAGTGCCTTCAGTAATTTGAATCTTATATTTAGCTGGCAGTAGTGGCGCTCGCTGTATTGCAGTAGTTCGAGTAACGAAGATTTTTGTGAGGTAAGTGATTTGTGAAAGGTATAGGTTAATGTTAGTCAGGGCCATTATTCGTAGGGATTATTGAAAGTCAGACTGCGTTGCGCTAAAAATATTGTGTGTCAATTTAGTGTTGATCAGAATAGGTAAAGAGCGAAATGTCTGAGTGCGTTCGGTTCTGCTCAGCTGTTTGAAAATCAAATAATGTAAGAGGTTTATCAGCACAGTCATTCATTAATTTTTGTAAGTGGACGTTTCATATGTTTCAATCTATTGGCTCTCGCAGAAAGCTGGACATCACATGGTGTAAACTATGCTGTTTCCACAACACACAGGATGGTAGAAATGAAACACAGATGGTGTGTTTCTTATAGACAAAAATATGGAAGACATTGCAATGAAAGAAAACTGCAAGAGTTTGCGGCGTTCTGTAGTATTTCCAAACAGTTGTCGGTAGGTGGTGACCTATACAGTTACTCTCATCTTCCACAATGACAGAGTAGTATATGTCTTGGTGTTCCATTTCAAAGAGACCAAGAGCATTGTTTCCTCATTTTGCAGTCATGTACATGGACACTGTCCCAGTGCTGACCATCGCCAGAAGGTGCTGTTCACAACAAGCATGGGGTACTAGAAATAAAAAGATGTTCTGTTATCTTACAGGTGAAAAAAAAGTGTGGAGGGCATCACAGCATATGGAAATAGTAAGAGTCCGCACCATTGAGGAACTTCTTCAAACTACTCTCTGAAAGTGGAGACCTGTACATTTAATCTCATATTCCACAATAACAAATATCAGATGTCCAGTGTTCCGCCAAGCTCTTTCCATCTTAAACAATTGGTGTCAGTGAATCATTATGTGGTTATCAACGGCATACCACTGTACGCATGGGATGGACACTGTTGATATAGGACGATGTACCGTAATAAGCACTGCAGTTGATAGCATGATCAATTTTATGAATTTTACCAGTTATTCTGTAATTTCAACGCCAGCCAATGACACAGCAGAATGCTTCCAAATTGCTATGTCAATGCTAAACCACCCCTTCACTACTTTGCGAGTACCATATAATAGACTGCGAATGCAGAGAGATGACTGTGCAGTACGTCCATTTGGTCACATACACCAAAGTATTCCAGGCAGATTCCTATAGTGATGCAGTTAGGTTATCTACATATTTCTGTCACATCGATCATACTGTGGATTTACGATTACAACTGGTCATATTTCCCTGTGTGGACTGGAATCACAAAGGATTCTCACATTCATAGGGTAAAGTTGGAGATTGACAGATCCTCCCACACTGTCCTTGACCAAATCTCCCTGCAACATGGTCGCCGGTTTAATCTGCAACTGACGACTTGCTACATTACACGTCTTGTGAAGGAATAGAACGGTCTGTGTCCGTAACTGCTGTTCAGCAAAGTCTGTTATTCACCAGTCTCACTCATGGCACCCATTCAAGTACACTCGATCTCTCCAGATGTGTGCATAACAAAGAGGTAAGTACCCCTCATTGTTGTACAGTAGACAAGCGAGTGATATGGTGATGTAACAGATGGTTAAAAAGAAACATTTGGTTTATACATGATGGAGCTGCTGACAGATGGAGTTTGAAACATTCTGCGTAAATCAAGTGTGCTATCAATTCTGGAGACTTATTCCAGTGTCTGGAGTCAGTACGGAGAAGGTACACTATGTGATCAAAAGTATCCAGACACACCCAAAAACATACTTCTTTCATATTAGGTGCATTGTACTGCCACCTACTGCAAGGTACTCCATATCAGCGACCTCAGTAGTCATTAGACATCGTGACAGAGCAGAATGCAGCGCTCTGCAGAACTCTCTTACTTCGAACTTGGTCAGGTGATTGGGTGTCACTTGTGTCATAGGTCTGTACGCGGGATTTCCACACTCCTAAACATCCCTAGGTCCACTGTTTCCGAT